>NW_020955577.1:561507-563024 GCF_003031625.1 Empidonax traillii
ACCAACTCCGCCTTCTTCCCAACTCCTCCCCCGTCGTTGCCAGGAGACTAATTTTTCGGTCGTTAAGAGCCAGGCCGACTCCTTTGTTCACTTGATGGTTCTTGAATAGCATTCATGCAGGGGGGGGGGAGGGGGAAAAAAGGGGAAAGGGAAAGAAAAATTCCTTTCTAAAATCAGAACTATGACACTCTATATTGGAATCACAAAATCAGGTCATGACTGAGAGAGAGATTATGGCAGGTATTTTTTCAGTTATCCAGGCTAAGGTGGGATGGGTGGGATAGATAAGCTTAAACCACAGCAAACGTCCAGGTTCGTAACCATGTAAAAATTTTAAATTCAAGTTGGCTTTTTTGCTTTGTCACTATTGGCTTGCAAAACACCCAGGTGAAGATTCTGTGGAATGTGTATGTGCTTAATAAATGATCGAAACAAATCCCACCTCAGGGCCTTGCTTTTTCTTCTTTGTATGTCACCGAAAGCCTCTGTAGGAATAATTGCTTACCTGTGGTCAAGGAGAGTAGTGACCTACAATTACCAGGGCAGGTGTTTCTTAAATTAATCCTTCACCTTATAAGACAAGGTTCAGTCTGTCTTAGTATGCATATTTTGGTTTCACTTTCACTCTAGATAATCTTTCAGAATTTATACTTTATTATCATTCAGTGATATTAGGAACATTACGATTGGAAAAGCCTGAGCCTTTCTATCACAGGATTGTTTGTGATCTTCCCTGAGTTTCATGATATATCTGAGTGTTATCATGTACTTGCAGCCAGAGTGTCTGATTCTGGGACATAATCAGAGTAACCTCTAGTACAGTACAGTTTGCCACAATGCATGTTATACATTCAGATGCAGCTTGCAGCAGACTCTTTATCAATCACTCTATATGCAGATAAAATATACCTTTCTGAGACAAATTTGTGGCGTTTGTGTTAGTGACAAGACTCAAGTAAACACCTGACAAAGAGTATTATTTCACTTTTTCCTACCCTCCATGTGCTCAGTTGCAGATACTGCAGGTGTGGAGAGTCTGCTAGATTGAAAGTTTAAGATATGTTTTCTACAGTGGCTTTTTTCCACTGTAATGTGGGACAGATTCTCAATTAACAAATGGCATTATTACCAAATTCTTTTTACAAAACATGGGGTCTTTTTAGTCATTCAGTAAGTAGTTAATCGCAAAACTGGTGTAGAGGTAGTTGGATTCATAACTTAGTCATTTACTATGGCAGACATGGGAAGTCATTTCAAAGTTTGGTTATTTCTCTTTGTTGCCGCCAGGGCATGCTGCTCGCTCATGGTTAGCTTTGTTGGTTAACTTCCAGGTCCTCTTCAGCAGAACTAGACACCACCCCACTCAGTTCCCAGCTGGTACTGCAGTGTGGGTTAATTCCATCCCAGGTGCAGGACTTGATGTTTATTTTTATTAAATCACATGCAGTTCTTGTTGGCTCGGTCCTACAGCATGTTGAGGTCTCTCTGTATGATATTTCTTCCTTCTGGTGTATCTG
>NW_020955577.1:563517-669432 GCF_003031625.1 Empidonax traillii
TCAGCAGAACTAGACACCACCCCACTCAGTTCCCAGCTGGTACTGCAGTGTGGGTTAATTCCATCCCAGGTGCAGGACTTGATGTTTATTTTTATTAAATCACATGCAGTTCTTGTTGGCTCGGTCCTACAGCATGTTGAGGTCTCTCTGTATGATATTTCTTCCTTCTGGTGTATCTGTCTTTCCTCTAGTTTGTTGTGATCCATGAACTTGGTTAAGGTGCATTCAAATTCGTCATCCAGATTATCTGTAAAGATACTAAATATTATAGGGTTGTCAATTTGACTTTTAGCCATTAACCACTGCCTTTGGCTACAGACCAGAAGATTCAGAAGTCCTTGTCTGCTTTACATAGGATGAGTGATCTGAAGACGACCTGGTCCAGCACAGAGCATTTTTTATTGGATACCAGACTCTTTGAGAACCTCTGATAAAGAACAAGTCCCCTTCTGTGAGTAGGATGCATTCATCTGAAATTTATGGAGTATCTGGAACATCTTTTGAAGTTGTAGTAGTTGAGAAATGCAAGACCATGATGTAGATTAGATCTCCATTCATGCTTTTACTGTATTATGTAGAAATGAAAAGAACAATGACTTGCCTGTAGCAGCTTGTCTGAGGTTCCTTTTTATTGTTAGTCTGTAAGTTTGCCACTCATCCTTCTATATTTGTTCTTTAAATGAGAATAAAAATAGAGATTTTGTACTCAAGAAGAACTATGAGAGGTGAACAGACCCCGTTCTTTCTATAAGGGGTGTCTATGCAGCACTGAATTTGAGATGTGTTTGTTTTTAGAAAGTTAAAGTTTGAATTCCAATAATGTTTGTATACAGGTGCATCAAGTATGACTGTACAGCTATACTTGTACAGGATGGATTACCTATGAATTTCTTATCTTCACAATTAAAAGTTGTTTTTCAAACAGTAGCTGCAGCAAGTATTGTTTATCTTATTTCATATCATCCTTCTTCGGAGGCACTGAGAAATTTCAACTCTTTTTAACTGTAATACCTTTGAAAATGAGACTATCCATTGTCTGAGAATGTTAAGGAATAATAAGCATTCACAAAGCAGCATCCAGATAAAATGGCACTTAGTGTGTTTCTGTTTTAAAAAGTGTTTTAAGCATGTGAAATAAAAAGATAGCTATTCATGCTTTATAAATGTAGCTTCTTTGATTTTCATGGATTTTTTCCAGTATTTTCTTCTGCTGGTATATGGGCATTGATTAAATGTTGCAACTTCTATTCAGATTTTTTTTTTTTTAAGTGCTTAAGAGGAGATTGAGTTTTGCATTCTCTTGGAGCCAAATTTTATTTTAACATAGACTTTTACTCTAGAAATAGTTCAGTCAGACCATATTTGAAATTAATCGATGGACAGTGTAACCCAGCAACCTAGATTGCTGGCAGAAGTGCCAAGGGTTAGAATCTGCTGAAGGTAGCTGAATAAATAAGTAATGCTTCTGTTGTAATTATAGCAGTACATTAACTATCATAAGTGACATGGTTTACACAAGTTATCCCCTCCACTCTACAAGTTGGTTCCCTTCTGTCTCAAGAGTAGTTCCTAATAGCAGTTGATTGTCTTCTGCTTTTCTGACTCTGCCAGTTTAAGGATGTCACCATTTAAAAATGAAGATAATGCTGGTCTGTGATTTTGGTTCAGTCTCTGATGTGGGATTTGGGCCAGTATGTTGTTTTGAGATTCATGAGTAGAAAGAAGTTATAATTAGAACCAGATAAATACATATATCCTCTAAATACCTACATTCTTCTATTCAGTTGTTATTTTATTATGGGAAATTATTTTGAAAAGTATACCCATTACCAATCTGCGTGTTCCTCTATTGTAGCCTAGTGACTTTCAATAAGTGCTTTTCTGTTTATAAGAGACTTGTCTCATGCAGAGAATTTAGCGCTAACATTCATTTCCCATTTTTCAAACGGATGGAAAGCTGAGCAACTATTGTAAATGGCACTTCTAGAAATCTGGAAATAAACATGTAATTCTTCCTGTGCAATTTTATTGTAGCTTTTTATGCATTAAAAGGAAAGAAACATAGTTTTATTCTCAGAGTTTATCTTAAAACTTCAATCTGTTTATTATACTTAAGAATTTCATGGTTCACTGGGTATTTGATAGAAACATTTCAGAAAATAAACATAGATTCCATAATTTAATTTTTTTAAAATGCTATGACGTGGACATGCCTGTTTTCAAGAGGAATGTTTTTTTGCCTGGAAGCAGGACTTGAAAGACCGATGAGCTGGGAATTGCAAGTTGTTAGTTAATTTAGTTGCAAAAGCTGAGAGTCAAGGAGGAAAATTGTTTTTCACTACTGAAAAACACTGATGGAGATTTTAACAGGGTTCGGTATTGCTTGCAGGATCCAAGCAAGGTCTTATCGGCATGATGGGAGAAGCTAGAGACAATGTGCTGGCAGATAGGTGAATAGTGATAAAAGACTCCCTAGAGTGGTTTTCAGATGTGCTAAAATCTGTGGTACAGTTGGATCATGGCTATTTTCCCAACACTTTCCCAGAGAAAGCTGCTTGTTCTCTGTCACTCCTTGGAAACATATCAATGCAGAGAGCCTATTCTGAGTTGTCCTGGTTTTTTTGGATCCTTCCTCCTCCATGAGTACCTCCTGTGTTTACATACTTTGCCCTTGCTTGCAGCTTTTGCAACTTTTTGTAACTTGACAGAGACTCGACACTGAATTGTTTCAAAACTGCAGATTCAGAACTGACTGAAGCAGCATTAAGTTCCCCACAGGCTTAGTTCTGGCATAATCAAGCTGATGTGCCTGGGAGACAGGACAGCACATTGTATCAGTGTGTATTTGTTTAATGTGTTTTTCACACTGGAAAATATATTTTTTTCTGGAAATACAAAATTGAAAGTTTTAATTCTAAAAAATTTGTTTTCCTTGACTCCCATGACTGCTGGCAGACTTCCTCCTACTTGTCTTTGAAACATAGATCCTTGACTCTAGTTCATGAGAAGGAGCTCAGTCGTTGGGACTCCCCTCTTCTGGTGTGAGCATCATGGGGTGTATTTAGTCAGCGTAGCTTTTTGTTGTGCCACTTCTCTCATTTCTACGTTTAAAAATTTAATTAAAAATGTGAATTTAAAGTTACGTTTTAGTAGCTGAACAGTTTTGTGTATACTTGAACGTGTGGGGTAAAAATTGCTACGATTTGTGCCTGCATCCATCACTAATAGTGCAGTTATTTCCAAAGTAGTAGATCCTCATACAGAAGTTGAGAACCTGTGTAATACAAAAGTGTAACATTTATCGTTCATATGTGCCCATCTTCATCAGTGTTTAAACAGAAAAAACCCCAAAGTCTGCTTATAACTGCCATGGTAGATTTTAATCTGCTAATTCTGAAGAAGTGAAAGTCGACAACTTAATTTCGAAAAGAGAGAAATCTGGCGTGCCCAGATGCCTCACTTAAAATATGCAAAATACTTGAGGAGGGACAAGGAGTAATTCACTTGTCCTTGAGCTACACATCTAATTTTGTAGACAAATAAAGACTGTAAAGCTGCTTTAAAAAAGCCAACTTAACTTCCATTACAGAAGGTTTCAATCAAGTTGGGGAAGAGAGTTCTTGACCAGTGGCCCTACACGTAATTCATTATTTAAAAATAAAAAATAAAAAAAGCAAAATCTGTCTGTAGTTACAGTTGAAGTCGGGTTGTCTGCTTTCTGTCTTTGGGCATTTGAACAAATTCTGCTTGAAAATATTTTATTGAGATAAATTTACAGTTTTAGGAGAATGTAGTAGTGTCCTGAGGAGACAACTGAGACCTTCACCCTTCCCATTTTTGGGAAGCTAAATCTTTGTTTAGTTGGGTTTGGGGGTTTTTTAGTTGGTTAATTGATTGTTTTTGTTTTTTTCTCTTAAACTTTGAAGTAGGAGGAGACTATCCTTTCTTTTCCTGTTCAGAATGTTTGGATTTAATAGATTTTTTAATGAAATAATATAAGATGCCTATTCTAAAAATAGACAAAAAAATCATGAAGTTGAACTAATTAGAGAAGTAGTGGGGAGGAGGTAAGTATTTAATTCTTAGGTGAGCATATTTGGCTCAGCAAATCTTCAGGTCCTCCTCCTGTAAACAGAGCAGGAGCCATATGCCAAGCTGTCAGTCGTTGAAAAGGAAGAGGAGGCTGAAGAAGACCACGAAGAAATACAAATAAAGGGACAAAAGCATAAACCAGCCACAAGACAAAACGGATCCGTCAGGGACGTCTTTATTTGGATTGAGGCTTCTCAGCTCTCTTGGGGCCAGATGAGAACCAGAGAGTACTTCAAGTGACGGCTTGCACTGTAACCAAACGGAGACTGGGAAAGGGGATCTGTGTGTCCTGCTTGAGTTGTGTGTTCCTGAAGAAGTTGGATGGAAACCTGGCTTTCTCGATTGGTGAATATCAGGAGCAAGCATGCTATCTTTTCTATATTGTTTTCTTAAAATTGCAGCATATTTTAAAAAACCTCGTGATATTCGGGTATAAGTTGATGTTAAAAGTTTAAAGCTTTAGGGTCTTTTTTGTATGCTTTACACTGGAGATACATTTATAAAACGTATTGTAATACTGAATCTTGGATTCTTCAGTTGGAAAGTAATGATTCTTGTTTTCAAGTTATATTGATAGAATCTATTTAATTTTGAATGTTAATTGGTAAAACCTGACATGCTTGTTTTTCTTATTTGAATGGAAATTCTGTTCTTGTTAAGAAAAAATATTTTAAATGGATTTTCTTGTGTAAATCACTGTAAAGTGATTAAAAGTGATAAGCTCTTCAAAAGGCAATGTCTTACAGTATTTGAATAGCTTACATACTAATTGGTTTTTAAACTGTGTGCCTGGCTCACCTGTGACTTCTTGTTCTTCAGCATGTTTTGCTACAAGGTAGTGTGTCTTGTAATCTGCTCACTGTTTGGTTTTGGACTATCCCCTCATTATGTACTTTGCTACTTTGCTATTTTGCTATTTCATTATGATGTTTTCAGTAACTTGATCTGCTTTTTGAATTTTAACTTTTGGAAAAAAACTTAATATGATACTTGCTGGAAGAGAGGTTTGCTTTTGTCTGTCTCGGGAATAAAAATTAAAAAGAATTTCTGTAAATTAATTTTCAGGTTACTATAAAATTGAAAGATGAGATCAGAAGTTATGTCATTACATTTGTTCTTTATAATGACATTTGTACCTTTGCCTTTGAATGTTTTGATTTCTGGGTATCAGTTTGTGTAACAGTAACTTGCTAGTATGAAACTAAGAGGGAATTCATTAATAGATTGTTGGTTTACATTTAAGATATTTAAAGCAAACCATGTAAATGGAAAACCAATCTATCTTACATATGCAGCATTAACTTCCAACTTTTTTGCAGTAGTGATTAGTTTGAAGCCTTATGTAGAATAGTGGGTAAGCCTTTATAGAGGATGTCATTACTGATAAGAGGAAAACTTTCACCTTTAACGAGATTGTGTCTTCTGTTCAGCTTGCCCAGTTTAGGCAGCGGAAGGCACAAACTGATGGTCAAAATGGATCAAAGAAGCAGAAAAAGAAGAAGAAAACAGCAAACATCAAAGATGAACAATCAATACAAGATGGGATTGAAACTGATCGATCTCGAGGTGATGAAATCTCCACGTGCAGCAGCCGAAGGGGAGCAGCAGCTGCTACTGCTGACTTTGCTATTATCAGGACTTTGCATAGTGGAGAAATTATCAAACACAGCCAGGCTTACACCATTGAGGTAAGTTTTTTTTGAGCTGTAAAAAATCTCTTTTGGGGGGGGGGTGTAAAATAACCCATTAATTTTGACAATGAAAATAAAGGAGTTGGATGAGATTTTAAACATTATTTCCTTGCCTCTTCTGTCTGACCTTAGTATGTTCAGAGCACTTTGTAGCTGCCTGCTGGCAGTCATGTTTTTAATTGTAGTCAGTCTACTGTAGATTATGGAAAGTGTGTTGGTACTGCTGTACTCCTTAAATGTGCATAAATTAATTTTGTTTTTTTTAAAGTTTGCAAATTGCAGTGGATTTTTGATTACTGCACTTACGGCTGCAGCAAAATGCAAAACTAAACTTCTTGTATTCACAATTTGAGTCACTTTGATTAATGAGGCAAAGAATTGAATCTGGAAAACACTGCTTAGAATGGCTTAAGAGATTGATAAGCAGTTACTCTTACTACTTAATGAAATATAATCCTGATTGCTAGTGGGTGAAAGTACACGCTCTGGGAAGTCTATTAGGCACTCTGTGAGACATACACTGGCAGTCCAGTTCAGTTCTAAATGGACATGAATTCACACACTGTTGTTCCAGATACAAGGGTCAAGAGATGCTGATGTTATTGACAGAATAGCTTAGTCCACTTGTGAAAGCATTGCCTCTAAAATGACCTGGCATTCTGAACAAGCATCTCAATGCAGATTCCCTACTCTCTCCAGGTGAATGCAGTCTTTTCTGAGAGATATGGAACAAATGAATGCTCTGCATTTTGACTTGCCTGTCCTGTGCTAGGATAGACCATTCCATCTCCATTATTTAATTTCAAGCAACTGAGGACTAACAGAGAAATTACACTTTTTGAATTTTTTTTGCATTTTTATTTTAAAAAAGCTTAACTTGGTGGAGGGGCAGACAGACTAAATCACACATACAAATAAAAACTTGTAACTGTTTCATTTATTTTACAGTTTTAAGCCTACCATATATCAGTACACTAAATATTTTGAACTTTATGGATATATATGCCTTTAATAAGTAGCTTTTATTTCTTAGAAAGGTCATGTTAGGTCTTCAAAACGGTTTATAGTAAGTCAATAAAACTGTCTGTTCAACTCACAGATTTTCCTGGAGGAGGTGATAAATTTTTTAAGAGTATTTAATAACAGAATAACTGTTTTCATAGGTCAAGATGGGACTTTTTTGCCTTCTAGGAAAAGATAAGGGTGTACTTTATGAAATGCAGCAGGTTGTCTACAGCTAAAGAGAGAGGACTGCTAGGGCAGAGAGGTGTTTAGAGGGAATCCCTAAAAATGTTATTGTAATAATGTAGCAGTCTGCATAAATTCAACAACTGTATGAAGTAACTTTCTTAATCAAATATATTTTGAAGTTGCTGATGGACTCTTCTGATGTACTTGCTTTGTTAGGATAAATATTTCTACTACAGTTGGAGAAACAGAGTGAAGTACAGAGTCATGGAATAACTTAGGTTGGAAGGGACCTCCAAGGTCATCTAGTCCGATCCTGTGCTCAAAGTAGGTCTAATTAGATCAGGTTGGTCCTGGTGACCTATGTTGGCCTCTAAATGCATACAGTACAAGACAGATGATGATAGAAATGGAAGAAATATCTATCTGTGTTGCAGTTGCTAAAGGTTGCACTCATAGAGACATTCTTAAAATTGGATATCTCGTTTTTGAGGTCTGTCTTACTCCCAAAGCAACTTATCTTATGTTTAAATAAATAAACAAATACGGAGATGCCCAGATTTTTCTGCTATGTCAGGGGTTTTGGTTTGTTTCTTTCTTTTTTAAAATATGGCTTTGAAAGAATAAGCATGGTGATCATGTAAATTTGTACTTTGACTCTCTTGAATTACTTAATCTTAGTGACTTCTAAAACAGTATTCACTTCCACAAAAAAAAAAGCAGCTGCTCCCAATTGGGAGAGCATTTTTATTTGTTAAATGTGGTCTGTGGCCTGCTTATTCATGTTAAATCAGTAACTGGTATTTTGGAGCTGGAAGGGGATTGCTGAAGTCTCTGTGAAGTGTTAATAGAAGAGGAAAATATCTGAAATAGTTTCAGTGAATCTCAGAACTTACTGGTTTTACTCTTGAAAGTGCGATGATTTGGACAGAGAGCCTGTATTACAGTAATTGGATTGGACCTCGCTTAGTTGAAATGGCAGCCAATGTAATAGGCAGTTTCAGGCTAATCTCTGCAGTGGAGAATTACAGACAGCTTCTTTGAGCTGTTTGCTTTTTCACCCAACATTAAATCTTCACAGGCTGCTGTGTCAAGAAGAGTGAGATGGGATTACTGGAAGCTTTATGCAGGATCATTTTCTAGCTTAAATTTGATTCCACTTATTTATTTCATCTTTTGCTGGAGTTGATATTTAAAATTGTTCTTTCTGTACCACAAAATATACTCAGAATAACTGACTATACTGCCTGTCTATCTAAAAATATTGACTGGGCTTTTTTTGTGGTAGTTTGTATTTTTGTGGTACTTTGTGGGTAGAAGTTTTATCTCCCTGCAGTTTTTCTAGTATGTTTTTTTTATACCCCAGTGGAATTAGCATGTCCAAATGCAAACAAAAAAGAGTTATCTTACTCAATATGAATAATAGAAAATGAAATAGAGGTAATCCTCTGGGAGCTTATTTCCTTTCTGAAGTTAGACCAGTTTCTTTTCAGAGAGGACAAATGTTTTTACAGAGTGCAAAGTTGGTTTTTTTTCAGTCATCCTTTTCCCTTTTTTTGCCCTCTTTGTCCCTAAGGGTGGGCTCCTCTATCTCCCTGTATTCCCTCCAGTTACAGAATCTAATTGGAAGAACTCTGGAAGAACTATCATTATCCTTAGCCATTCCATTTTACCTTCTAGCTGAACTTACTTGTAATCTCTAAGGTTTTCCATCCTTTGTCAGAGGAACAGTTTTGTTTACTATAGAAATGTCAGTTGCTATTTCTTGATTAAAGTATTTTGTTTCACTCTAAATGCTTTTGTCTTAAAGACAATAATATGTTGAGGTACGAGTTGTATTTGGGTTTTGTATTTATTGTGCCACACCCCAGTACGTTTTGGTGTTAACATCCACAGTGTCCTTTTCCATATAGAAAAAAAAATAATCTAGAACACAGAGCCTGGAAAATAAATTGGATCAATGAAAATCTATTGTTTAGGACTGCTTCTTTTTTGACTTCTGCAGTTAAAAATGGAAGAAAGCAAAAGTCACTTCCAGAGTAAATAATTGCTGAAATCACCCTCTCTGGGAAGTCTTGAAACAATGGTTGAACCACACTGCTTTGCGAGAATGTCCTAATGCCAGGAAAGCAAAAGAAACTTATGTCACAGTAAAATTGTCCTTGAGTCACCTGAGTAGTAAAAGCTATTATACAAAGCTTCTTAGAAAAGAAAAGTTCAAAGTTCTGTGATGAAGAATACCAGCTAATTGACTAAGGTTGGATTAGTAACTCGTCTTTTGTTTTTCACAGGACAAATCCTTTTGGTAATAGTTTAAGAATAGCTTAACTATTTACTCAGGTAGGTGATAGAGTTTATAGCTCCATGCTCATTGTTTCATTTCTATAAGGTACTCCACTTGTTAGTGCCTGAGATTTTGAGAGGAAGGAACAGAAAGGGAGTAAGAAGGAGACACTTGGTAGTCTTGAGAAGAACTAAGGAAGAAAAGTGACAGAAAGAAGAAAGCATAAGCAGTATGGAGAAAGAGGAAGCCTCAGTGAGAAAAGGCGTAAGCAGTGAACGTGGGTAAGGTGTTCCTGTGATAGAAGCATGAAAGCAAAGAGCAACTAAAGACTTTGACTAGAGAAGAGATATTTTGGGATGTACAATAAGATGGAGGATTTGAAAAATAATAGATACATAAAATGTAGTAAAAATTAGCCGAGTCACTTCAGACAATCTGGCATTCCCTAAAAAATGTTTTGAAATGGAAGAGTGAAGATAAGCAAATGTTTGGAAATAGACTGTTCAATAGTAAAGTCAGTGTCAAGAGAGAAGATAGTAGATTCTGAGCAGCATATGGTTCTGACTGAAGCCAGTCATCTTTCCATTCACCATCTGGCCAGAAGATTGCCAGGATAACTTGCCAATTTTCTTTGATTCATAAGGCAACCTCTGGTATAATGCCTTCCTTTCTCTCTGTCAATACTAATATATAATAGGTTAACTGACACAGAAATTACCTGTACTTGAGAATGGTCTTCGCAGAGTTACAGAGTACTTCACTTTACATTAAACATTTATAAGACCATGTTACCAAAGAATAGAAACCTAATTGAATGCTTAGGTTACCTCTCTGCTGGTGGTGTTTTCTGATACAGGAAATTTATACACCGAGAAGTCTGGTACCTTGCTGCAGATTATATTCAGATTTGGCAGCCATGTATCTCCACTAAGATGCACTCAATTTAAATTTGATCATCAGTTTGGGTCATAAATTACCAGGGAATTTGAATTGAATTGTTTTTGTATTAGGAACTAGGAAAGACATAATGAGGCAATATATAAGAATAGGTCTTCCTATTCAGAATGTTTATAATAGACCCATAAAGTTAAGGATGACGCAAGGAGAGGGTTTCATGACAGGGATTTTCAGTTTACTTTCTCTTTACCTCACTTCCTAGTCACAGTCCTCTTAATTAGACTTAGTTGTGATCCTTAATGAATTGCTAGAGACCCATCTGAAAATGGCCAAGCCAAAATAACTTGGGTTTCCTTTTACCAATGGCTAGTACAAGTTCAAGAATGAATCTACCCTTTTGTAATTACATTTTTGTAACATTTTTCACTGAGGTCATAAAAGTATCAGTAATTTATTTCAGGTAGAATTCTGTTCCTTGAGTACTCAGTCTTGGTTATTGCCCTTATACCTTCATCCATTGCTATTCAAGTAGTTTAGTACTGGATGTCCATTCTTGCAAAGTGTTTTATTGTCACCTACAGAAGTTTTCTAAAGAAACAAAAAAAAATCATTTTTCAGTTCTTGTGGCCAATTTTGTATATGAGTTCTTTTGTGGATCCTGTGATAATGTAGGGTGTCCCCAGTGCCAAAGAACGTGACTTCTGAGCAATGCTGAACTGCATACAGGAATGAGTTAGTCTAAAACTGATCATACTCTAAAACTGTATTCCATAGACTGATACTCCTTTTTTTTTTATCAGTTTGCAGTATTTCCTCTGAAGAATATATACAGATGGAAGTGAATTTTAATTTTCTGAATACTTAAGTGTTATCATTAAAGGTATCACCTGCAGAGTTGATGGAGATAGTTACCTGTAAGGAGTCTTTGAGATGTCTGTTTAATGTATTTTAACTATCAACCACATTGCCAGTGAAGAAAATACTCAAAAAAGAATTAAAATCTCTTGCCAGAAGAGAGTAACTGTTTGGATCAGGAAATTACTGTGGGATGTAGTTGGTAGAATATGTGCAAAACAATGGTCAGTCTAACAAATGCCTATTTCCAATTCCATAAAGCATCAAGAAGACCGATGAATAGCTTTCTTGGCATTATCCTGTCAAAAGATGCCATGTTGCTAACAATGTGTTTATATATGAATGTTTAAAAATATTAAGTATTTTCTTTTAAACCAGACCCCTGTGGCTCAGACAGATGAGCTATGTAAAACCTAATTAATTCTGTTGACTGAAAAGTAATTGAAGCCTACAAAATGGATATGCTTAATAGTGGAAGAAACTGGATTTTGAAATTAGGGTGATCAGTTCTTAGGAGGTGAACATAGCCACCTGGAGGGCAAGATGACTGCCTGTAAAACGTTGACTACTTATAATGTTACAGATTCTCATAGCAAAAAATAGCATGCAGTCTTACAGTGTTGGAGTCTAATGTGTGGCAAAAATACTTGATTTTAATAATCAAAAAACTGTCTGCAACCAGGATTGAAAGAGACATTTTAGAAAGATTATTTATGCTGCTAACAGATATTGCACACCTAAACTGATGGAGAACTGTGTGGGTTTTGACAATTTTTTAAAAGATTATTTTAGTTTGGGTGGGAGATTTTGTTTGTTTGTGGTTTGGTTTTGTTGGTGGAGGGGGGGGGTTGTTTTGTTGTTTTTTTTTTTCTTTAGATTGGTATTCAGAAAGGACCAGCAATATATTAATTTTTTTAAAATATCATGTCTAGCCAAATTACCATTAAAAAATTAGAGAATTATTTTTAGTAATCACCTTCCTTTGAGAATCATATTTTCTCACTTTCACCTAAGCTTTAATTTACAAGTTCTTTGCCTTTTACTATGATTACCTACTAGATTTGAGTTTATCCCGGGATGTAAAAATTCACTTGTCATCTTTCTTAGAAAAAAGACACTGTTTATATAATTCAAAAGCATTACAAAGAAAGACTATATAAGAAGTTAGACTACTCATCCCTGTTTTTTTGCATGTTGGAGAAGTGCCTGTATTTCAGGCACTGTATAAAGACTTGAAGAATTCTTAGATCTAGATAAACATATAAATTTATAAGAATACTTCTGAGCTTCTATAGGAATACTTTTTGTCATTCTGTGGGAAATCTTATGAATTGGAATGAACCATGAAGAATTGTAGGATGTTAATGACCATATATTTGTTATCTCTGTTATGAAAAAAAGTAACAATGTGGTTTTCTCTGTTTTTATTTCTACCAGGGAATTTTGTCCTAGATCAAGGACAACAAACAAGATGTAAACCTTTTGTATGTGTATAAATGAATATACACACGAATATTTATATAAAATAATATTAATAAAAATATATTTATATAATTCTTAATTTTTAAATAATTTTGTATTACATAGTAGAAACACTTTTGTCACCCTAGAGTTTAAAAACAATTTTGATTTCTGTTTCCGTTTGTGGCTTTTTTTTAGGGTGGACCTTTTATATTTTTAAAATTCTATGTGCTGTATGAATTTTCAACTTCCACATTAATATTTTAAGTTAGTTTTATGCTACATAAAATACATAAAGTAATACCCTTTTTTAGGTTAATTACATTTTGAAGCTACATATTGAATTTCAAAATATGTACAGGCAGTGTTAGGATTGTAAAAACTGCAGAGCTCTCTGGTAGGTCTGATTGGCAGATTTCTTTTAAAAAAACCCAGCAAAACAAGACAAAACACAGTTGACATTCTGGATTTTACTTATGACTTCTGATGCAAAACTTACTATATTCCTTTGGAAATAAGCCTGACAGAATTCAATGTAAAATTAAGACTGATTTACTGTAAGGCTGGCTAACATGCCGGGTGAATTTTGGAAAAGCCTATTATGTACACTTCATTTCTGTTAAAATAGTTCTCACTCAAAGTTTTCCTTTTTGAGTTTTTTACATATTTTCCTACTAATATTTTGGTTATCAAACCTGATACATTTTATGTAGTTCAAGATACACTGTATTTTTAATTCAGGCATCTACCTTGGCATGCTTATGCTTAGTTTTTTAAGGCTTTGTTCCTTTAATTCCTCTAATTCATTAGATCACAAGATTTGAGTCTTTGTCCTTTTAGCTTTCCTTGGTTTCCATGAAAGCTGAAGGGTAATATGAGTGTTTGTTTTAAAATTCTAGTCAACATCAAAAGTCATGCATGTATGAAGATGGCATTCTATATATAATTATGTTCTTAAGCCAGCAAAGTTCCTAACTAGGTAAAATTGATCCGTCAGAGACAAGTCATTTTCATCGCACTCTTTATTTCTTTTTTAAAAATCAAACACAAAGCCCAAGTAATTGTTACAATTCTAAAATGGAATTTAGTGTTGGTTGTTTGAAGATTTTGTCGTGTGGTTATAATGTTTCCATGATCACAGTTCAACAGCTAAGTTACTTTTTTAAAGCTGGAATTTCAAGGAAGTGATGGTATCCTTCACTACATATATATACTCTTATCAAATTCATGTACATAATTAATATTTTCAAATACTGTATATTCCCAGAAACAGATGGAAAACATCTTGTTTAAAGTGCCTTAATTGTAACTATTTTAATATTTTATTCTATTATATTTTATTTTAGCCGGAAAGTGAAATTGCTTCCACAGTAGAAGATTACAGTTCTGAGGTAAGACTGAAGTAATGGTTTTCCGAACCTTTCTTTTGACCTTTTCTATTACATGTTTACAGCAATGCTGGGCTTAGTTTTTCAAAAAGAGAAGGAAAGAAAGAGCAGATGTGATATTATAGACAAAGCTGTTATTACTGGTATGCTTAATATACCATTATGTCAACTACATAATGGGATGACTACTATAATAAATAATGCAGTAGATACATAAACTGTTGTAGCAATGTCATCCTTAAGGTCGTATTGATACTTTTTATTGCCATTGGAGTAATGGCTGTGCATAATTTCTACTAATTTTCTGTGGGAAACTATTTAACAAGTCAATTATGTTTAAATGAATTTCGAAGCAGCCCTTGCTCAATGACTGGCTAAGCATCAGTCTGCTGGTGGGAGGTGGTGAGTGAATGCCTTTGCATCACTTGTTTGGATGTTTAGTTTTCTTTCACTTATTAAGCTGCCTTTATCTCAGCTCATGAACTTTTGTTGCTTTTTGCCTTCCAATTCTCTCCTCCATCCCACTGGTGGGGGAGTGAGTGACTGTCAGGGAGGGCTTAGCTCTAGCCAGGGTCAACCCACCACACACAGGCATCTACAGCTCCTCTCTTGATGATACACGTTGAAGAGTAGTAGCGTATATGGAACTTCAGTCCTGTCAAATAAAACAGTTTGTTATGTTTGAAAGGAATAAACTGCCTCATGACAATCAAAAACATGCTTGCAGGAGATAGCCAAGGAATATCTGAATACAGGAAACATTGTTTCCAGTTTAAAATAAAAAAAAAAAAATTCATGTCTCAGTCACTGTCTGTAGGGACAATCAGGGTTTTGTTTTGCAGATCTATCTCTATGCTAAATACTTTAAAACACAACCCAGAATCTTTAGCTTAGCAACAAGTAAGAGGGGATGAAGTAATCAAATGAGTGTCACTGTTGAAGTAAATTTGGTTTAGAACGCTTTGTTCCTCTCTTGATTTAGCCTTTTATAAGAGAAGATGACTGTGCATTAGAATAACTATTTGTTTCATGCTAGTATTATAACTGCTTACTGGGAAGCCTAAGGAATATACACAGCAGACCTGTCACCCTGCATGGTGCAAAAGGAAAATCATTACTGCAGCGGGCAGTTTAGGCATGCCCTCAAAATGGACATGGCTTTTCTTTCCCAACAAATGACCTATCTTCATTTGCTTCTTCTTCCAGCCTATTCTCTTGATCAACTCCCTATCTGTCTTGTATCCTGGTTTTTTTTGTAAATTCTTCCCTATCTGTAATGGCTCCTGTCAATCTTTTCACCTTCCCTTGCACATCTCCTTTTATTCCTTGCTTGATTTCTTAGTTCTGTCTTTGCAACCTTTTTCTATTCTTTCTTTGCCTTCCTCAGTCATTCCAAAGCCTAGTTTCTTTCCCAGCCTTTCCAGCTTACTCCAAGCATTGTTCTTCCCTCTTTCTTATTTCAGTATTTTTTATCCCTCTCCCTTGAAAACCTGTTCTCTTTCGTTCCATAAGTGGGGATCCTCCTAACATTCAGCTCAACTTGCCCTAAGATGAAAGGAATAGCTTTTCTTTCCAACCTCTCTCAACAAATCCCAGTTAAAGTTTCCTTATTAGAGTTGGTCTTGCCTTTAGTTGAATGCTTTCCCTGTCCCTCTGTTCTTCAGTTTGGCTCTTTCTCACCCACTTCTTCCTCCTGCCCTTGTTTATAAGCAACCTCACTTTCTTCTGGTGCATTGGTAGGAGGCACTCGGGAGTACTAATGAAATGTTCCCTCACATTCATTATTGGTTATTTTCAAATACAGAGGACTGAAACATGAGGTCCATTGGTCTGATCAGTTGCATTCATTTCTGTGGCATGTTTTTTGCAATGCAAATTTACAAAAAAAAACACATCTGAGATCGGCACTTTTGGAATTGCTGTAAACAAAAGATTTTTGTTGAGGGGTAGGTTCAAGAGCTTAAAACAAAGTTTACCTGGGGGAAGAAAAATCCATTTTAAGATTTTGTACTTTTCGTAGATAAAATGTGGTTTATTTTGTCCAAGGAATTCAAGTAGCTAAGAACAAAAAGAATCTGACTTTGCTTTCTGTTCGGTAGGGTGATAGGGCAGTATGGGCACACAGTTTGCCGCTGAGTGTAGCAGACACGCTTTTGAACAACTGCTGTGACCTTACTGCACCTTTTCAGAATATGCATCACTGTGGTATGTGATTACTTTTATATGGAATCTGCAGTATGTGAAGAGTGAACCCTTGAAAACAGTTGACAATGTCATTGGTGTTCGTGTATGTATTTTTACAAGTAAGACATATTACATATATAGTGAAATATGACTGTGAAAGTTTGATCACTTATAAGGTGGCAGGAAGCAGTGTTGGAACCTGATTGTAAAAGCTCAAGAAAACACATCTTTGCACGAGGTGACAGAATACAGAAAAGATCTGGTATATAATACCTCGCGGTAATTGTGGATGTGTTTCTGATTTTAGTGGTTTTGGTTTAGTATCAATTAAATTCAAAGCTCTCATTTTAAAATTAGGCTTTCACATCTAACCACTTAACTTTACCCTGCTTCAGTCTTTGAAGGTTTCTATAGGTGTCTGCAGTGGATATTCCGGAGCAATTTTTCAGATACTCAGGACAATAGGATTGCAGTCAGACTGCCTTCTGAATGTTCCTTTTAAAAATTGCAGGTTTCCTTAAACATTCCATGACAGATTGCATTTATAGGCACTCTTCATTCCTGCAAAACTACTTTTTACCTCTCTGAGAGTTATTTTCTAAGGCCTAAATAGACACAGGAAACTTGTGCATAGTAATACAGTACTGGATTTGGTGAAGAACAAGCTCAAGCAGTCAGAGTTGCTATCTTATTAAGTTCTTTTTAATTCCAGCTCATTACAATTTGTTGGTATCTTAAATGGGGAGACAACATGTTTAGGAATGCATATATTTTAGGAACTGAATTCTCAATATGTTTCCTATCAGCTGTAGTGTTACTTTTATTATTAAAAGCTCTGCTTACATTTATGGCCACACTGTAAATAAAGTGATCTGAAGCCAGTTGATGAGAGTAAGTTAATTTTTGTCTGTAACAGTGTAATTATGAAGTTGTGTAAAATCTTGAGCTTATCTTTCTTTAAACTTTCTTTACAGAATTATAATAAAACACACATTTGTAGAAAGAAGCCTGTTAATCCATTTCCTGATTGATTAGAACATCTGTATTATTTTCAGTGTTTTTTTGCCAGA
This sequence comes from Empidonax traillii, assembly GCF_003031625.1. Taxonomy (NCBI): domain Eukaryota; kingdom Metazoa; phylum Chordata; class Aves; order Passeriformes; family Tyrannidae; genus Empidonax; species Empidonax traillii. The sequence goes on from NW_020955577.1 coordinate 580,628, forward strand.
AATTAATTGAAATTGAGGTTGACATGCTTCAAATTGAAATAAGTCATAAATTGTTTTGTTCTCCTTGATAAAATAAGTCAGATGTTTTTAACTCTTTAGCCCCTTCTCTTGAAGAATTGGATTCAATTTAGTGATAAGTATTTCCCTCTTTAGGAGACTTATCAGATACACAATTATAAACCAATACAGTTGTCTAAGCAAAACTGAAGGAACCAATGTATGTTTGTATGAGTTCTTGTCTTGAAGGAAATTCATTGTAAATACAGTCTCTTGTTCTGTTTTGTTCTGCCACCTTTCTAATGCATTACTGATCAAGGTGCTCGCCAAAGTGAAGACTGGTAAATCTTTCATATGAGCTTGTCTTTTGGGACAAATTACTCTGTTTGAGCAAGCATAACACCTAGTCTTAAATTAAATTATAATGGTGGTTATCTATTTGTGGTTATAGTCTAAACTCAGAACTAAGAGTAATTAGGATTTTTCCAACAGGTAGGATTTTTGGGGGTTTTGTAACTGTGTAAGGTAAAGTTGTCCCCATACATTTTCTGTATGCCTCAGTTTTATAGTATAACGGAAAGACTTTTCCATCTGATTTTTTTTCTCTTATTGGCTCTCTTCCCAATTTGCAAAGTGTAGCTCTGAAAAGATGGTTAATATGAAGTCTACAAAGTTGTTGGGTTTTTTTTTTTAATTTTAGTGAAATTCTATACCTTAAATACTACATAAAAACCTGTTGCTGTGCTATTAATATATGGAAAAATATATCAAGCCATGATATTTTAAAAAGCCATCAGTTGTTGTCCTTCAAAAGTTACTAACGTTAATTATATTATAGGATTGTCATTATTTTCATCACAAACTGAAAATGGCTATTTTTACCAAGTAAAAAAAAAACCCACCCCCCTGCCAAATACACTGAAATTCATTTTTCCAGGGTGACCTAATTGCTAATTTTAGCTAGGTTTCATATTGTCAGTTGTGACATAACTAGAAGATTGAGGAGAGCTAAGAACATTGACAGGCAGTGTCAGAGGTGTAAATATTAATTTTTCTGAAGGAATCAGGTGTCCAAAATGTAAAAGAAGGGGGGAAGGGAAGAAAACACGAGGTAAAATTTTTAATCCATTCTAGATTCTTTTGTATGCTTCTACTACCAAATCAAACAATTGTTTAAGCAGAAGTCTGCTTGCCCATATGTAATAGGTTATGTTATTTTTATGCACTAAGTATGTATTGATTTATGCTGAGCGTGACGTTTCTATATAAAGGGAAGTCTCTGTAGTACTGGCATTAATGTTGTAAGTAGTTACACATCATATATTATTACTGCTATTTCTGAGGTATAATTTCAGGTCTTCCAAGCACTAAGGAACATTGAACGGGGTACAGTGATTTCATAAATTTAATCCTGACCTCTGGTGGCAATTCTCATGAATTGCTGCCTTAGTTCAATGGTGGAAGTTGGTTTTCCTTGTGTTTCTCTGAAAGAAGATTCCTTTCATTTGTCTTAAGCATATGTAATTACTGATGCAATATAAATTAAACCTTTATTTTTAGCCAATGGACTACAGATTATATTTTCCATTATAATCATAAATACTATTTCTGTGAGTTATTTTGAAAATGCAAGGAAGAAAGAACAATCAGACAGAATGTCCTTTGAGGGACTTCCAATAACCTTCATTTGTTTCATATCCTTTGTTCGCCAGAACTGTTGCTGATGAGTAGCTAATGTATTCTAAAATTTAATTCTTTCTTATTTTGTGATTATTTGCTTATGCAATTTCATCCAGAGCCCTTGTTACTTCTTTGTTCCATTATATTAAAATGCTGTTTGTGGTTTGATGGTTTCTTTAAATTGTTTGCTGGGGTGTGTAACTGTGCACATCATAAGGTATTAAAACCTAAGGACTTTCAGTGTTAAAGGTGAACTGCAAAGCTTTTAAAAAAGAAATTATAAGAATCTACATTTAGAGTATTTATGGACTTGCAGATCTCTATATGGGTAAATCACTGAGGCCATAAGACAAAACACAGAAGTCATGTAGACCTTGTCAGAAATTTAGTAACATTCAAGTTGGCATCTGGACTACTGAATTCATATATAGCATATGAGTGAAAAATTAATTCTACATTAAGATATTTTGAAGCTAATAACTCATTCCCAGCTTTCTGTCTGCTCTGACCCAGCAGCATTTGTCATGCCAGGAGTTGCCAGGCTCCTCCTCAACACAGCACCCTGCTGTGGCTGTCTGGCATTTTTTTTCACAGATAGCAGTGCTGTTTGTTGTCTTGTCATGTTTCAACTCTCACTTTGCCAGAAGACATAAGGCATTTAAAAGAAGAAGGTATCAGATGAGAAACAACGTGGACTGCCATGTTACCACGATTCACCTACTTGTGTGATGCCAAAGAACCAGGCTCTTTGAAACGAGGCAGGATTTCTGATGTTCTGGACAGTTGTTTTCAATGTGTGTAGCAAAATTCCTTTTATAAGTTAAAGGTCTTTTGTAGAATTTTCAGCTGCTAAGGAGTCTGGAAAGTCTAATGAGATAAGGCTTTCATGCCCTTCCTATTAGCTCTTGTTATAAAGCATCCAAGAGTCTTTGATTGCTGCACATAGCTATGATTCAAAGGAAGAGAAGCATGTCCATTGTTGTATATTACAGTAATCATATACTACATCTTTATCAATTAAGCCTAAATAAAATGGGAGTTAAAAAGGGGAAAGGAAGTTTTACATAATAGAGTTTCTATTAAAGTACTGAGGTTACTAATCTGGGGCATGAGCCAAAATCTGAATAAAGACTTTGGTGCCAGGCGCTTTGTAGACACTTGTGTGTCTGAACATAGAGCAAACATCTGGCAATACACAAATGATACACAGTGCCTCTATGAGTTGCCTGGACTGCTGTGTGCTGCAATTCTCTTTAATTCTTTCTAAACTAAGGTAGTAATCTCTCTGTGGTGTCTTCTTTTTACTGAGAAAGTCAGAAATTGAGAAAGCACTGTCAGCCTTGCAAATTCTTCTCTAATGCAGATTTGTTCGTTCTCTTAATACCAACTCAGTGACTATATTGATCCCATTTATAACAGTGCACTTACTGATTTCCTCAGGAATGATAGTTCTTTGTAAGTAAGCCCTGCCCTAGGCTATGGCAGATGTCTGAGCAGTATAGCTCATTTTTTGTTGTTTTAAACATCGTATTTGGGTCTGAAATACTATGATGCCTTTCCGTTTCTAGTACCCTCTTTTTTGTTTGAGGCTCAGATGTAATAAACAGCTCTGAGGAGAAATACAGCTGTTCTTGATTTTTTACACGTTGGTCTGCTCTTTTAAAAGCCTGCCTGTCTGTTTTATGGTTACTCACAAGTACACAGCATGTTCTTTTCATTTTGATTTTTTTTTTTAAACCTATAACTGCTACTTTGACTTTTACTTGCCTTTTGGAGATTTGTTGTTATTGGTTTGCACGATCTGGAGAACCAAAATTCTTGTGGAAGCTGAAAGGGCTTGCAGTGTTAGGTGAGTGAAAGTGGATTTTTTTTCAAATGTCTTATGTCAAATGTATCATTTCTGTTCTTTCTCGATTTCATAAAATTCTGTCAAATTGAGGATGAGAGTCTATGTTGCTGTCTTTCATCCACTAAGGAGAGATAGGTGGCTTTCAGAAAGAATAAATCTTGTGGTGTATAAAAATCTTTTGGAAAGCATAACTTTGTTTAATAATATATATAGAAATATTAAACATATAATTAAAATGCAGTAGTACTGTATTTTAATAATTAAAAATATAAAGCTTTGTGTTGACCTTTAAATCTGAATTCCTTTGTTTTCTCTAGATGTTTAGATTTGTAATAAGGTTTTTGTTTTTAGACAGTAGTATCTATTTTTGCAGTTTTGGGTGTTTTACCTGTTACTTATGCTTACTTTGATGCATTTTGCTATATATAAAGCTATTTTGTATTTCAAATGAAATAAATTTTTGTAGCATAACAATTCTTGTGGGTCTGCAGGAATTGCCACATAAATTCAAATAAATGGGAAGTAGGAAATCAAGCATTATTTCAAATAATGTATAAGAAATTGTCTTTATACAGGTAAATGGTTGCAGTTTTGAGACAGGAACAGCTATACCTGCAGACTTAATCAGGGTACAGTATTGCAAATTGAATTGTAATACTAATGGAGAATACTAAAAACCTCGATTTGTTTTGAACAGAAACTGTGTTGCTGACTAATACTTTATTTTGCATGCTGTGCTCTGCATCTGCATTATTTGCTGTATTAATGTAGTATATCATTCAACTTGAAATGCAAGCCAATTTACTCCATCTATTAAGGCTAAGATTATAAAGCAGAATTGGTTTATGTCAGTGCTTTTGAGGTGTGAATTATACTAACAAAGGAGGTTACTATGGCAATAAGATCTTCGATGCTATGTTGTATGTTAATGTTCTAAGGTGGCATTTGGTACGGAATTTAATATTTTACTTTACTTACTGTGATAAAACATAAAAAATGGTGTGTAAAGGAACTTGGATTGATTTAGGAAGAAGAATTTGGAGTTGGAGAGATTCGTTCAGAGCATGGAATGCAGCACTCTCACACTCAGCTAGCGGTGATGGAGAATGAATGGACTGGGAAACAAGAGATTGAAGAGCTAAGCAGAGAGATAGAAGAAATGAGGGCAGCCTATGGTACAGAAGGATTGCAACAGGTATAATTACCTTCTGTTGCTTTCTACTTGCTATTTGCTTACATGCAAAAATGCAGAGCATCAACAGAAGGAGTTCACATTTAATGGCAGCTGCTCAGAATGCAGTCAGTGTGTGATATTTAATTAATTACACATAATTTCTTTCAATCATATACCATGTGCTATATTACTTTGAGTGGCATTTCCATTGTGTGTCCTTTTCCTCTGTATTTTGTGACTAAAATGCCAGCCTTCTTTGCAGTGACTTTCTTCAAATCAGGAATGGAAAGACAGTTTTCTTCAAGAAAAGCCCTAATTCCTCTGTAGTTGTGCAGAGATTGTATGTCTTTTAATACCTTCCTGTTCCTCCAAGATCAAAAAAACTCAGGTTTTACTCCCTAAGGAATAATATAACTGAACCAAAATGTATTTGTTTGTCAGACTTCACAGCCTGAAATACAAAAACAACTGTGTCAAAATGGTTTAATTAAAAAAGTCTAATAATTTGGGTTCACAGAGAAGCTTTTCTTATTTTAGAAATGCCATTGCAGTATAAAATTAGTTTATAAAGTAAGGAATATTATTCCAGTTTGAGCCAGTGGTACAGTGAACTCAAGTCAGTGATTTGTTGTGCTTCATGTCTTATTTATCTCGTCTTTTAATTTGGATTCAGGTTATGTCACCGTGTTTTCCTATTTTTTTGCAAAGTGCTATAGAATTAAAAAAAAACAATCCAAAGTTCTAATATTCAGTTATTTTCACCATTATTATTGCACAGTTATAATTTTTTTCTACTTGCATTTGTATTTTAACTGTGAAAACAGATGTTGTGTTTTCCACCATATTACCAGTTAAGTAGGTTTTATCTGGTGTTGAATTTTAGTTACTGTCTTGTATATGTTGTGCTAAACATAATAGTCATAATTATAGCATAATAAAGAAAATAATCCTAATTTTAGTTTCTTACAATTGTAACTACTGTTAGTTTTTTCTGAAAGAGCTGAAAGTGAAAATGTTTGCATTTTTTAAATGGCTATAATTACAATTTTTAAAATAAAAATACATTAAAATCTAGGGCTTTCGGCTGTGGTACAATAATATTTTAATAGTTGCAGCATATTTTTGTATGATAGTGGTGCAGTGCATAATATTTCATTTGAGAAGTGCATATGGTTTATGTTTCAGAAGAAACAAAAAGGATTGTAAAAGGGGATTGGGGAAGATAGTTGTGTGCTTTAGATCTGCCTGTTGTGTCAAGAACAGAAATGGAATTTAGAAAGTTGAAAATTATATAACATTGTGTGGAGTGGAGCTGACAAATTCATTAATTTGGTTTCATTGAACAGATGCAAAAGCAAAGGTGTGACACACTTGTGTTCCTGATCTCTGCCTAATTTTCTCTACTGTAACAAACATGTCCACTAAGCCCATGCTTTTAAAGTAGGAGTTCACTCCAGTGTTGTGAAAAGAACTTTAGAATAATGTCCTCAAATTCTTTGCCTGATTTTGCTTCTAGTTGCGACTTTTGGTTTTTATGTCCTTGTCCTCTAAATCCATAAACTTTATCTGGAAGCATTATACTGTTAGAATCTAAGACTCAGTGCACATAACTCAGTGAAGATTTTGTAGGGGAACACTGTAAACAAAACAGTTAGAGAAGGCAACTAATGGTTTAAGACATTTGCAATGTGTAGAGATGAGACTTCCAGTAGCCTTTAAAGGATCAAACTAAAAAAGGGACTTTAAAGTGAGTAACGTCTTTATATAAATGCACACAAAAGTATTACCAATTAGTATTGTAAAATTTCTGATTGCTTGAGTGTAATCCTAGAAAAAAATAAAAGAGTTGCAAAGGATTTTTTGTACTCTTACAATTTTTTCATCATTACAAATTACAAAAGATTTATCTATTAAATATGCTGTATCAGTTTTGGAGCTTGAACTGATTTTCTTATGTAGTTATGAATAATTCCTCTGGGTTCACAATGTAGAATATTGCATCATATCTGTTACATCCTTTTAGTCTGAAGAATGCAATTTATTGCACTTTCAGTGACAGAAGACTTACATTTATTGTGGAAAATGTGTGAGAAGATAAGTAGTTGAACAAAATTACTGAAACACTATTAGTAGATGTTCTGACTGCCTTTATGATAGCTTGTTTATGTGACCAGGCTTTTTATTTTAAAAGCAAGTTATATATTTAAGTAATTACCTTCTTAAAGTTCAGGTTTTGTTATCTGTTAAATATATTTTATGGAGAGGTCATATATTGTTAAATGAGGGGGGAAAATTGTTTCTGAAATATTTACAAATAGAGCAAAGCTCTAGTCGTATGACATCTTTTAAATGGAGATGACTTATTCCTACTTAACTAAAATTAGCTAGTAGTATTTTGTCTGTGGCTTTCATATGCATTAATAGTTTAAATTTTATATTTTATAGCTGCAAGAATTTGAAGCTGCTATCAAAAAAAGAGATGACATTATCACTCAGCTCACTACTAACCTACAGCAGGCACGGAAAGAAAAGGATGAAACTATGAGGGAGTTCTTGGAGCTTACTGAGCAAAGTCAAAAACTGCAAATTCAGTTTCAGCATGTAAGTTACAGAGCTACCAATATTTATTTGGGTTTGAAAATAGATGTTGCTTTGGAGGCTCCATAAATAGCTACTTCCTGCAGAAGCACACAATTTTTTGTGCATTTTTGAAGAATTAGTCTCTTTGTGTAGATCAACAGTCCTTTTACTGGTCATACAGTTGTTGTTATAGTACCTGATTTATTTTACTAATTAACTATGAAATTATAAAGATTAGTCTGTTTTCTTTCTTAGTATGTGGTAATAACTTCTGATAAATACTGAGTTACGGCGCTTATCTTGGGGAAAAACACTTGTGTAATTAGTTCTCAGAGCTTTGGGCAGAAATCCAACATTTTCCCTTTGAAATCAAAAGAGCCAGCCATCAACTTACATGGGCCACAATGCCATGCTGCAGTCCATCCTATATTTTTTAGATAAAACCTGCCTTTTCTGGTGTTATTAGAAGGTAATTTAAATAACGAAGTGAAGCTTCAGAAAAACATTTCTTCTAAAAACCTTGGTGATTGAGGTGCTATGGACACTCAGACTGCAGCTTACAGTGTTGCAGTTGAATATTGTAGTCTTTTCTGCTGTTAAAGCTCATTAAGCTCATTAAGCTTATTTTCGGATGCAAGTAGACTATATTCTGAAGCCTGAGCTTTTACTATTAAAACTCTGATTTTGGGCTCAGTAGTTGAAACCAGTTGATTTCACTACTTTGTAATGTTTCTGAGACACTGCTCTCCTATTTAGCTCACCATTAATATTTAATTAATATTAAGTATCTCTCTACTGGTTAGCCCTCCCAAACGATTAAAGATATTTCAGTTCCTCCAAAAGAACTTAGAAAATTTTGCAGTAATCTTTGGTCTTGCGATGTGGAAGAAGAAAGTAAAGATCACCCTTTCTGTACGTAGTGCAAGCCGGTTTTGAAAAACTTGATGTATTTCAGGTTTTATTCTTTGTCATTCAAGTTGCAGGCTAGTGAAGCCCTAAGGAACAGCAGCCATAGTTGCACAGCTGCTGATTTATTGCAAGCCAAGCAACAGATACTTTCACATCAGCAACAGTTAGAAGAACAAGAATGTCTGCTGAAGAATTATCAGAAAAAGAATGAAGAATTTGAAGATCAGATTACATGTCTTCAAGAGAAAATTACAAGATATGAAATGGTATGTTCCTTACTACAAAGATCTCTTTTCAGGATTTTGTAGTTCCTTTGAAATATAAGGGCCAAAGCACAGATAATGAGTGTGCTGCATAAAATGCATATGAAGTTTTTAAGACTGTTTCTGTTAACTAACACATAAGATGTGTATAACTTTAAACTGAAAATTTTATGTCACTTTTGTGTATTATGTTTTAAAAAGTTGCAGAAATATATACAGCAGGATATAAAACTTTACTGTATGTTAGAATGCCTTCATTGAATGACATTGTTTTAGGGAAAAAAAAATTAAATTACCTGTTTGAGCAATCTTTTCTGTCTTAAGGAGCGAAGAAATTTTTCTCTTCATGTACTTTTTTATATTATCCTTCATGAAAAACATTTTAAAAGCACGTAAAAATTTAAATGTTGTTAAAAGTTATAAGAGACACTGGGGGTGGGGGAGGCAGTGAGGAGTGGGAAGGAGAAGGGAAATGATGATGCAGGTGAGGTAGGGATTCTCATTTATTCCAAGGGTACAGAAAACCTCCAAATCAGGTCAACAAGTAATTTATTTTTTATCAATGATCACTAGCATTCTAAAAAAGGCCGAATAGCCAAATCTGTAAATGTTCTTACATGTTCAGATAATTAACTAAAAGTATGAACATGGTTTTGCTCCTTTTTTAAAGGAAAAACAAAAAAACGAGGGAGAAGATTTGAGTAAAATACAAGAAAAAGAAGCATTAATTGAAGAGCTGGAAGCAAAACTTGGGGAAGAAGAAAAAAATTCACTTCAGCTTATGGAAAAACTATCAGATGTCAGTAAATTACTTGAAGAATCGAAAGAAGAGATTTTACTAAAGAACCAACAGATAAGTAATATGAGAGTTGAACTTGCCACCTACAAGCAGAAAGAAAGACAATGTTCTGATGAAATAAAACAGTTAATGGGAACTGTGGAAGAATTGCAGAAACGATGTTATAAAGACAGCCAGTCTGAAGCTGACATTGTGCAAAGAATGGAATTAGAAACACAAAGGAGGCTGGCACAACTTCAGGCTGAATTAGATGAAATGCACGGCCAGCAGATTGTACAAATGAAGCAAGAATTAATTAAGCAACATGCGGTGGAAATAGAGCAGCGTCTTTTGCAACAAAAAGTAGAATTGGAGAAAACTTCAAGTCTGTCTTTGAATGAGAATGTTAATACAGATCAAATGCATTTAATGAATATTAAAATTAATGAATTGAATGTGAAATTGCAAGATGCTGATAAGGAAAGGGAAAAAATAAAGCAAGAATTGTCACAACAGATGGAAATAATTTCAGCAGAGAAGTCTCTTCAGCAAACTAGAATTGAAGATCTTCTCCAAGAACTGAATTTTTCAAGAGAACAGGTTCAAAGGGCCAAGCAAACTATAGTGGATATGGAATGCAAATTAAATGAAACTGAAAAGTACCAGTTTGTGATTGAAGATTTAAAAACTCAGCTGGCTTCTGCCTCTGAATTTAGGAAGGATTTGGAATTAAAACATGAGGCAGAAGTCACAAATTACAAAATTAAACTGGAAATGCTAGAAAGGGAGAAGGATGCAGTTTTGGACAGAATGGCAGAATCTCAAGAAGCAGAATTAGAGAGACTGAGAACAAAACTTCTGTTTAGTCATGAAGAGGAACTTTCCAGACTTAAAGAAGACTTAAAAAATGAGCACATGGTAAATATGGAAAGCCTTAAACATAACTTGAACATGCACCATAAACAGCAGTTAGATGAGGTACAAAATGAAATGAGTCAAAAGATAGAGGCCATGCAATATGAAAAGGACAACTTAATCACAAAGCAAAATCAGTTGATATTAGAGATTACAAACCTGAAAGATTTGCAGCAGTCTATTGTAAATTCGAAATCTGAAGAAATGACACTTCAAATCCATGAACTGCAGAAGGAGATTGAAGTGCTTAGGCAAGAGGAAAAAGAGAAGGGTACCCTTGAACAAGAAATTCAAGAGCTACAACTTAAAACTGAATTGATGCAGGAACAAATGAGGGAGAGAGAGGATAGCCTTCAAAAAAAATGTTCAGAACTGGAAACACAAAATAATGTTCTTAAGGGGAAAAATGAAACTCTGGAAGAGAAATTAAAAAGTATGTTGGTAAGCTCTGAAGAAAACATAATTTGTAACAGTAGTGCCAGCTCTGAGACAGAAGTTTTGGACTTGCAAAAAAGAATCGAAAAGCTGATTACTGAAAAAGAGCAACTTAAAAACCAAAACAGTCAACTCCAAGAGGATAGTGAAAGGCAAAAGAGTGCCTTTTCATTTACTGAGAAAAAACTTGAAGCTAATTATAAAGAGCTGCAGAAACAATGTGCAACTCTGCTGAAGGCAAAAACGGAGTTAGAAGAAAACAAGATGAAGCAGGAAGCCGAATATAAAAGCAAACTCAAAGTTTTGAATGAAAAACTTCACCACTTACAAAGTAATAGACCAGTTATATATAAAACTAAAACTTGTGGTTTTGAAGGAAGTAAAGAAATCAAGGTGTCCAGGGCAGACACATTTGAGGCTGGAGAAGTTGTTGAGAAAGATGCAACAGAACTAATGGAAAAGCTTGAGGTTACTCAGCGGGAGAAACTGGAATTGTCCCTGAGACTTTCTGATCTCTCTGAACAATTAAAGTCAAGGGATAGTGAAATTTGTCATTTAAATGAAAAAGTCAAATCCTTAAAAGATGAGAAAGAGCAAATTCTAGCAAAGTGTAAAGAACTAGAAGTCATACATAGCCGTGCTCACAAAGGAAATAGTAGAAGTAATGACCCTAAGACAAAATGCTCTAAAGGAAAATCTCTAAAGACTGCTACTACAGCATCTGAAAATAGAAATAAACCCCCTGGTCCAAGGAGTAAAGCTGATGAAGGAATAAATGTAAGGGAAAATCTAGGTTCAGGTAAAGATAGGAGTCATGAGGTAGCAAAAAGAAAGGAGGTCCAGCAAGTGCTGAAACCAGAACAGCAGTCTCTCGTAGAACATTTGCCTGGGATGCCAGACAGGCTCACAGATGAAACATCATTAATAGCCATTACACAGAGTGAAAATAATAATCTTCAGCAGCAAGTGGATGCCTTAAAATCAGAACAGGTATGTTACATAAAACAGTATAGAAAATTATTTGCCTATGAGAATTTGTAGGAGCTCGCACTTGGAAATTTGCATCATATTTTTCCTGCTGGCTGCTTTGAAGTACAGGTGTGTGTCGTGTGTGTGTGCATGTCACTGTGGCCAGGAGTTGAAAGTGGTTACATGAATGACTGTAATTATAATTCTGGTCCATGTGGATGAGGATGGTATTTTTCAATGAAAGAAATACTCTTTCCCTTACATTTAATTAACAACAAGAACAAAAGATAAAGTGAAGATGACTAGAGCACTTCATATTTTGATGTAGTGTTTCACTTCCCTGAGGGCAAAACTTATTCAGGAGGTAAGTTTTTATTCTGTGATTAGCTTTTCAGTACTTTAGGTGCTCATTCAAACAATGTAAAAAATAATGAAACTTCATCTCATCTTTGTTCAAACTTTTGAAATATCAAACTTACGAAATACTAATATTACATTATCAAAATTTTTGTGTTTATGTGGTTATCACTTCTTAAGAAATGTATCTGGAAGTGAGCATGAGGAATAATAAGTCTATAAGTTTTGCTGGAGCAATTTTGCTTGTAATTTTTGGTATTGTAACTGAATTGCAGGCAATATAAAAAGGATTGTTATTTTGTTAAAACTTAATTTTCCAAATTGTGTATGTTTAAATTTACCCTAATGCACACTGTGTGTGCAGCATTCTGTTCAACACATTATTAATCTCAGAAATTTGCAAACATGGGACTTTCTGTTCTCTTACTTGTCACTTTTTATAAAATGTGTCTTTTTATTCAAAGACTGATTTACAGCTACAAATGGAAGCACAGCGGATTTGCCTATCCCTGGTTTATTCAGCTCATGTAGACCAGGTTCGTGAGTACTTGAAAGCAGAAAAAGAAAGTGCACTTTGCAGTCTGAAAGAGGAACTTGTTCACAGTCATCTACAAGAGGTGAATGATCTTAAAAAAATGCATCAGGTGGAACTCCAGACCTTGAAAGTTCAGCAAACAGGTAACTTGACCAAAATTATGAGTGAAAATCTTCATATAAGAAACAGTGTCTTAAAAAAATCTGACAAAACAAACAAGCACAAGAGTTTGTGCATGTAGCTGTCCAATAAATTGTTTTTATAGAACACTTTGAAGTGGTTGTGTACCAAATTGTTTACCCATTACATGTAGTCTATTACTGAGGGAACTTAAAAAAATATATAAAAAATAAGGAATAAAAAGTATTACAACTTGTTGTTTTCTATTTGTATTAGCTCAATTAATTTTAAAGGACTATATAATAGATTGACCTGTAAGGTGAAATAATGAGTAAATGTATCAGCAAAATATTGTCAGCCTTGTTCTCTTCTCTGTTCTTTGAATTCCTGCATTGACTCCCTGCCCATGTTAAGTAAACTTTGCTACTACTTTTTGCCTCAGTGAGCTTTTATGTTATCATGATGGTTTTCTATCCCTGCTTTTACTGTCATCCCATGATTTGCTCTTGGGTAAATTTTTAGCATTAAGTTCTTTGCCCTCCAGTATGTTTCTGTAGTTGTATCTTTCTGCAGGCCACTAACACACAAAGCCATTTCTTATCTCTTGCTACTCTTGAACGTGCAGCTCAACCATAATAATTGAATCTATCCATGTCTTTGAACAAGAAAGAGGGGAACAAAAAATTGTGTTTTTCTAAAAACTGAAGAGGCAGTCTCACTGAGGCAGGAAATTAGGCTTTTGAAAAGTTGTTTTGCATCTAGTGTTTAAAAATAATATGAATAATTTGTATTCATAGATGATGACATGAAATCTACACAAAGACTTATAGAAAAACTCAATGAAGCTGTAACTGAGGAATGTTCCAGGCTTGCTCAGGTAAGAGTTAACAAATAGGCTTTTTATAAAATGGAAATTTTGGAAACAAAAAATTATGTGTACAGAGAATCCTCATTTTTTTCTACATTATTTTTACAGCGTTTTTTTGCAGCTTTTCTCTTTGCATTGATCTCAAAATAGAGACTAATAAACCTGAGCTTCCAAAATAGCATTGCAAGGGGGTTTGGGTTTTTTTTCCCCTAAATTCACTTATGTCCTTGTCTAGACAATTCTTTTGTCTTTGTACCTAATCTTTATCTTCTAGCTAATGTTTATCTCATCTGTATTAGTTTGGAAGTATTTTTTTTCTTTCTCTCTGTCTCTGGCTTTTTTTGATTTATAACAGTCTGATATCACACACATATTGATGCACAGGTCATCAGCTCTCCTATCTATAATAAGATAGTAATTTCTTTCTTAGCTGCACGTCACATTAAAAGGGGCAGAAAAGAAGAATTTTCTGTCCAACCTATATTAATTTATTTTTTGTCTATCAGTGTCTCCCCCCAGTGGATCAAAGCCTTTTAATGTCCAAAACAGTCTGTTAGCATCTCACCTAATGAGACCCTTCGCTTAACAGGTTTGCTGAGACGGGCAGGACATTCGATACCTTTTTATGTATGGACTGCACTTAATAGTGGTAGAAAAACCCCTCAGCAGGTTTCTCCTATGAGTTATTTTACCGTCGATGAAACTGTCAGCACCTAAAAATGGACTCAGTCTAACAGTTCATGAAATAACACATTTATTAATACAAATTTGTGGGAGTTTATGCAGTTTGTTGTGTCTGGAATAGGGTCCAACTGCAAAAGCACACTTAAACTATGTAAGAATAAAGCCAAGCGCAGGCACACACACTAAAGCAAAATCAACTTACAGAGATATAAAGCAACTTAAAAAGAATAAGTAAGGCAGAAAAAAATACACATGGTAAAGCAAAAGCAACTTACAATGAAGTAATAAGTAAAAATTTTAAAATACTGTGGAGCAAAAGTAAAATTAGTATATATGTACAAATCAGTCACTCACCCCAAAGTGTCCCGAGAAGGTGGAGGGAGAGGAAGGGTAGCCCATCATTACCTCTGCAGAGTTGATGGAACTTCTCACCGATTTTTGCTTGGCTCCAATCTCTTTTTATACCTTTTTTCTTCAGTTTGAGTGGCTATAGTCAATAAACTAATTTTGGGGTGGCCCAAGGGTCCACTTCGTGAGTTCCTTGCAGCTAGGATGTTCAGGGGGGGAAAAAAAGGCCATATCATTCCATATCGCTCCCTTCCTAGTTTTTAGTCCTTTTATCAGTTTCTGGGAATGTCTCTCCAGGTGCAGGGGTTTTCCAGGAACCATCAGGTTTTTTTTCTCCTTTTGTATAGCCTTTCTATCACCTTACGCTGCAGCGTATCTTTCAAAGACTTAAAACTGTCTCGAAATCTAACAAAATTGCTGTCTATATTGTTTTCAGTAACTAAATGTTATAGTCAACAACTGAAGCATATTTTTAGTCTCTGTTCTAGTATCTGCCAACAATAATACTTTATTGCCATATTTTTTTTTGGTAGACTATAAGTAATCAATGGCTCTTTCAGGTACTTTTTGACCAGGAATCAAATTACTTATTAAACTTACTTCTAGATAAATTAAGCTGCTTTATTAACTCATTATAAGCCATGGTTTTCCATTCTGAAATGGATGAGGTCTGTGGTTTGGCTGGTTTTTTTCTTCTTTGCTGGACTTTATTCAACACCTTTTCAGGAAAGTGGATAGCAGAATGTTTTTACTTGAGATCCAACATAGGAGAGATTAAGCAGGACTCCACGATAGTTAACAGAAAGTAGCAACTGAATGAGAGTTTTTGGCATTAGTTGTTTCACAGCTGTGAAAAAGGCGGCTGATCTGTGTGATTCCATGTTGAGCTTTTGGAGAAATTATGATTTTTTTATTTTGTAAATTGAATTTGGTATCTGTTGAGTCTGAAATCTTAAAAATAAAGCACTGTGTGCTCTGAGCAAACTGTTTCTTTTTAGGTGTCATTTATCTTCAGAAATTATGTGGTTGTCTTCTATTTGTCTGCCCACTGTGAATATGGCAGCTGTTCTGTTGACCACATAGCACCAACAAACATGAGGCATTCTGTTCACGACTTGGTTTTCTTATGCCATACCCTTTTATCCAATTTGTTCAGCACTTAAAGAACAAGAGGAGCCATAATCTCTAAAAAGATACAAATTTCTGCCATAGGGAATGCTGCTTCTAAGTCAAATTGCTGCTTATGAGAATGCAACATTTACAATGTAAATTTCCTTTCCACGTTAATGAAGGAGCCTTTCTTTGCAAGATTTCAATACTTGGCAGTTCCAAATTAAATAATGATTTGAAAATGTGTGCATTTATGTTTCAGCTGAAAAGTCTTTTCATATTCATTCGCTTTTTCAGAAGCTTTAAAGATTGTCTAGGTTCTTATGATTCAACAGAACATCTATGCCATCATTTTCACTGAAGTTAATACTCACAAGATACTATTTTCCTACCACTATTTTTCTTACTTTCTTTGTGAATTGTGATTGATAAATTAATAAAAAACTCTTTACTTTTTTCTTTGTTTCATTTGTTGTGCAGGTTTTGTGTGGCAATCAGAATGAACATTCTTCAGCTGCTGTAGAAGCTGGTGATACGGACCAGGAAATTTGCAGTAGACCTGCTGTTGTGAAAGAAAAACTGAGTGTAGAATTACCAATACACAGAGGTCAAGCTCAAGGTAATGACATTGTACTATCATGCTGGTTAAAAGTACTGATTTCAAGTATTTCAGTCTGACAAATTTGCCATTAGTTGTTCACATGCTAATTTGTGTGCTTTAATAGAGGCTTTAGAGATTTCATCATTATTCTGAAATGCTCTTATTTTTTATTATGGATATTTTCTTACAATGTTTTCATTATAGTGGACTTTGGTGTAAAAAAGTGTTTGTTTGGGGTTTTTCTCCTTCTCCTTTTGTAGAAGAAGCTAGCAGCTGTATCAAAAAAATACATATATTACAAAACATATAAAAATACATCCTAAATCTGGAAGGGCCTTCACCTGTATCAATAATGTAGTGTTTATCAGACAGTTCTTCAGGGGAGAAACTGTGAACAAATCGTGTATTAAAACTTATGGTAAAATGTTATGGGTTTTTTTTTTTTCCTTTTTTTAAAGTCCCTGGTTCTTTGTGCAATTTAACTGTGCAAGAACGTATGGATGTGCTTCTACACAAGATAATGGACGAATACAGCAGGCTGAAAGCACTTCAAACACAGCTGATGAAGGATTGTAAACAGGTAAACTTTTGTAGCATTTAACTACATGAGCATCTGAATTTTCTTCATTTCATGAATTACAGAATCATAGAATCACAGAATATGCTGAGTTGGAAGGGACCTACAAGGATCACTGTGTCCACCTCCTGGCCCTGCACCCATTCCCCAGAGTCACATCATGTGCCCAAGAGTATCATCCAAATGCTTCTTGAACACTGTCAGGCTTGGTGCTGTGAGCACTTCCCTGGGGAGCCTGTTACAGTGCCCAACCATCTTTTGGGGTGAAGAACCTTTCTCTAATATCCAGCCTAAACCTCCTTTGACATAACTTCAAGCCATTCCCTTGGGTCCTCTCACAGGTCACCACAGAAAAGAGATCAGTGCCTGCCCCTCCTCTTCCCCTCACAAGGAAGTTGTAACAGCAGTGAGGTCTCCCCTCAGTCTCCTCCTGGCTGAACAGACCAAGTGACCTCACCCACTCCTCATACAGCTTCCCCTCAAGGCCCTTCACCATCTTTTTTGCCCTCCTTTGGACCCTCTCTGATAGCTTAATGTCCTTCTTGCAGTCACCAAAACTGCACACAATATTCAGGGTGAGGCTGAACCAGTGCAGAGTAGAGTGGGACAATCCGCTTCCTCAACCCTCTGGATGAGTGAGGAATGTGTTTGAAATTGTCTTTCTTATATGTTTTTAATTGCAGTTAAAATTTTTACTAGACAAATTGTTCTTAATTGCATTAACTTCATTATTTTTTAGGTCAAAGAACCATGGCTATCCTCTTCAGAAAGGCAGAAAGAAGAGGAACCTATCCATCTGGAAACAAGAAAAGAAAGTCTGAGGATTCCTTCACAGAGTCTAATGGGTAAAAAGATACATATGCTGTTTTTAATGTATGTTTATTCAGAGAGAGAGAAAAGGCAATGACTTTGAATTTTAACTGATTTATGGCTTACTACAGCTTGAAGAACATGAGAGATCTTTGCAGATTTCGGAGTACAGTAGTCAGATTTTCTTCATTCTCTAAAATATTTCAGAATTGTATTCTGTGAAATAGCTTTGGTTTAATCTTTTTCAGTGTAAAGTTCTGTTACCCATATCAAATATAATCTTGCAAAATGGAAGATAAGGTTATTCTTCGTTACGGAAAACTAATTGATAGGATTTCAGAAATTTTTTTTTAACTACATTAATTATTCAGTCCATCACTGCTAAATACTTGTGAGAAAGTTAATTCAATGTAATTTCTTTCCTCCTCACCCCCGTTCAAATAACCTACATGTAGATCCTACAATTCAAGAGTACTGTTCGAAGGAGATAGGGAACCTTAAGAAACAACTTGAGGAACAGCATGCTCAAGAACTGGAACACCTCCGGTCCTATTTCCAACAGCAGCTGAAAGAAAGTGAAGAGAGGTACGCTACAGAGATTGCCCACATGCAGGATAAGCTTCAGAGTGCTGAGTTGTCATCTGACCACACAAGGTATTCAACAGGTTTTTAATGCATATATTTTTGCACTGTATACAAAAAATGTTTCAAATAATCATTCCTGTAAAGCTTCAGAATTTGAGAAATTCTTTATAACCCCATCGCTCCTCTGTGGTTCTGTTCCTTCAAGAGTTGTTAAGAGTCTTACAAAGAAATGACATAAATATTGCAAATTAAGTAGTGCAACATTTATAGTTAATAGAAGAAGATTTGATAATTGAAATAATGTGTAATGTAATTTCATATATATAAGCTTTATAGCAGTAATTTCAAAACTTCAACCCAACAGATGACATTTAATCCTCGAAACTCCAGGCACTATATTTTTCATCTAAAGACATTTTGTATAGACATTGTTGCCCGAAATAAGTGATTTTCTAGAATGATTTGTAGCAATAAACTTTGTGCTGAAGCTTTTATGCACTTAACACATTTTATTTTTCACCAAGTCATGGGCCATGAAATACTGATTTCTTTTATTTTATTATTAATATTATTATTATTTCCCCTCTCTGCTTTTTCTACCTTTTTAGTGTAGCTACAGATTCAGAAAGAAAACTAAAAGAAGTCTTCAGGAAAATAAAGTGTACGGAAAATCTTCATCCGAAAAGAACAGATAAAGCACTGGAGGTATCGTATAACTCATTTGACAGCTAATATACATATGATTGATAAAATTTAGATACTTTGGGTTCTAGGATGAAATTGAAATATGGGCTGGAAATGATGAGCGATAAAACTTGCTTTATTGGTTGTGGGTTTAATTTTATTGATTTATTGTGGTTTATTTTATCTTTGAAACAAGACATTTAGGTTGGGCTGCACCTTACTAAAGTGGAAGAGAGATTTCTTCAGGAATCTTTAAAATTTTATGACTTTTCTTTAAACACTAGTTATGAAAGAAGAGCAACTTAAGTGAAGTCCTGGTACTTTTGAAGTATAGGCTGCACAGTTTGGGAGAAATTTTAATAAAGTAATCTGAAAGAATTTAAGAGACCAAATGCAAATGGGAAATAGCCTATGCATTCCTCTCCTGGCAGTGCTGGAAACCTGGCTCAAAAATTCTGCATTTTGCAAAATAGTGATGCTGTTTCATACTGAGATCTGTGCTTGCTGGCCTGGTTTCATTGCATTTGACAATTCAAATAGTGCTGGAAGAAGAGTTGTTGCAAACTCAACTTTTAAAATTCATCTTGAAGCAAAAACAAGGCCAAGTCTTTTACCCAGTTCTTTTGTGTCATAGTACAAAATTACATGATTTGTATGAAAGCCTAATTGAGGGAAAAATGTCAGATTGAAACTTGAAATTGTGAAATAAAATCACAAATACATGATCTGAGATTTCATGTTTTTCTTACAGCTTGGTAGGGAGATTGAAATGCAGAATGATCTGGATGTTGTTCAATTACTAGAAAAGCAGTACCAAGAAAGATTAGAAGAAGAAGTAGCAAAGGTATTATTTTTAATTTATTACTTTAAAATACGTTTTAAAAATACTGTCATTTTTCATTTACCATTTCTGACAATTCAGGCAGTTGCAATAATGTATGCTGATTTTTGTATTATTTATTTACAAGGAATTGTTTCATTTGAATTCTGAATGGGAAAGTAAAAAAAAAAAACCTTGTGAAACACTTTGGGGTTTTTTAGCTGTCTGTCCTATTCACAACTCATAATTTCTGTTCATGTGGTGGTAGTGTTTTGGTGTGGTGGTAGTGTTTTGCTTTAAAACTTCAAAGAAGATACACAACATGCAAGCATGTTCCATACTAGAGTTACTTAGAAAATACAAAGGCTTAGAGAGTGAATTTCTTGCTAATAAATGCTTAACAGCTGGTCAGTTCAAAAGATTTTGCACTTGACAGTTCCACACTATTTTCTGGTCATATTTTGTTGTGCATTTCAATATATTGTGTAAAATACATTGTTTTTCTTTGGATCCAGTGACTTTCTCTAAAACACGAAAAGTAAGATTATAATTTTATAGTTAGAGTATATTAATTCGTTTGTGGATTTACTTACTTTTTGGCTTGCAGAAAAGTTTCCACTTCGCAGAATGAAAAATTATTTCTGCTTTCGTTATTCGTGTCTAAATAAAAATTCAAATTAACATAAATTAAAGACGGGGGTTGGGGGGTGGAAAAAGGAAAACTTATTAAAAAGGTTTGTAATCAGAGCTAAGAAGAATGTTATATCCAGCACAGGGTGATGACATTTATTTAAGGAATCCACATTTCTGGAGTAAAAGTTCCGTTTCTCTTATCTGCTGCCAAGGAAACCCTTCTTTAAGGGGAAACGAATTATATGGTTGGCTGTTGTGTTTTGTTAGGAGCTGTTTAAGTTCAAAAGACAAACTCACAAGGGAGAGTTAGACGTTTTCTTTTCAAGTGTAACACTTCTGTATTTATTATACTATTTTTTCCACCCTTTTTGTAGCTTATGCTATAAACAATTGTATTCTGAATCTAGAAAAGAATTGCTCACATGGTTGGAAAAGTTGTTTATTTGTAGTAGAAGCAATACAGAAGTTACCAGCCCGTTGTTACTGCAACTTCAGCTAGTTAATGCCAGCAGTTTCTTTCTGGTCAAGTAAAATTCCTGTGCTGACTATCAAGCACATGGCACTGCTTTTTTTATACAGCCAGAAATTCCATGTCAGGCAAACTTCTGCAAAGGATCCTTGATTAAAGAAAGCTTAGCACAGCTGCTCTTATGTCAGTATGTGAGGACCTTTTAAAATCACCTAATAGGATCTTTTTTAGGAAGAACTGGATAATTCTGTGCTAAATAGTCTATTGTAACTGAAAATAGCGTCATAGGTTATTAAACTGAAATACTCATGTCTATATTTTAAGATGTGATTGTTTATGTGACTGACAAGGTATCTCTATTCTTTTACCTTTCTGTTTTCCTCTGAAAAAAAAATGCAATTATAGCTCAGAACTTTTAGTAGTTATATTTATATTATTGGTGGTCATTAATGAGATTTCTTCAGCAACAGGAGATGCTGTGAAATGTAAACTAATACAGACTTCCCTAATTTATTCAGGTAATTGTGTCAATGAGTGTAGCATTTGCCAAACAGACCGAATTGTCTGGAATTGCTAGGCAGAAGGAAGAAGAAGCACCAACACAGATTGTACATAAAGAGGCAATACATCTTGAAATGAAAAAGCAACATGGTGAAGAAGAAGTTGACAGCCCTCTTAGAAAAGCAACAGAAAAAGGCAGCAAGCATGAAGGAGAATTGAAATCACTTTGCAAGGAACTCAGTGAAGAGTCTGGAGAGATCAACTCACTTGGAGAACAGCATCACTCTAATAGCAGCCCTGATTGCATACCAGGACAGACCACACATAAATCAGTGACTTCTGAAGAACTTTTTTCCCATGTCAAAGGTCTTACAGGAGAAGAAACAACGGTAAGTGTAAAAAAAAAAATATTGGCAATGTGCAACACTATGTCTGGATAATCTTTCCAATGGGTATACAGTCCATTTCAATGAGAAAATGGCAAACAAATAAATTAAGATGAAAATTCCATTTAAATATTTCTCTTTCCCTTTCAAAGGGTTGACAATGTCAGCTCTAAATTATCTACCCTTCTTTTCTGTGTGCTATGCCTGAGGAAAGGAATATGACACTGGTTACATGAAAATGGGTCATTCCATTCATGGATAAAACTGTATTGCAGACAATAAGTGGTTTAAAGACTTTTTGTAAACTAGGTTATATTCTAGTGTTTTTGTACGTGAAACATATTAAAAATATGTGCCTAAACAGTTTGAGTCCCTTGTGATAAAGGATATCAGCTGAACACAAAAATTATAAAAGTAATATATAAAGCATATATTTAGCATTTCACAAACATGGGGAGGAGGTTAGTTGGAATAAATAAAGTAAAAGGCAGTCATAAAAAGCTTAAGTTATTATAAAAAACTTGTCTTTTAAATGGAGAATAATTCTAAGCCTGAGCCTTCCAAGAAGCAGGCAACACAGTAATGTTTCCGTGATAATTACTTTTATTTGTGAAAGTATTTTCTAAAATTTATTTAAATATTTACTAGAAGTGGTTGTTGAACATAAATAAAATGCTAAAATAGCTCCCATATTTCAGCGCTACGTTGAGATGACAGCATCAGACATAGAAACGTCCAGTCAGCTGTTGTTATATGAGGAACGTTTGGAAGACATGCGACAGGAGCTGGTGCGGCAATATCAGGAACATCAACAGGCAACGGAATTGTTGAGACAGGGGCACATGCAGCAAATGGAACGTCAGAAAGAAAATCAAGATCAACTCTTAGCAGAGCTTGAGAGTCTTAAAGTGCAATTAGCTGAGGTAATGTGCAGTTTGACTCAGTGAGTTAACATGGGTTAACAAAGGGACATCGACAGGCAGATTTGTATTTATTTGTACTTTTGAATCTACTTTTTGAGAGAGATTGAGAGAACTGCACATATTTACTATGTGCATGCATACACACCTGTGTGCACACACGTACCTGTTTGTGTGTGTGTGTATATACAAACACAGATGTGTATGTGTTTGTAGAAGACCAATCTCTTTAATCAAAGCTCTGTCAGAGGTGGGTCAATTTGGACTTCTGTAAATCTGGAGAAAACCTGCAGTGCTGCATAGTGACCAGAAGAGAGAGTAAGTGAGGGTGGTATGTTGTCAATTATGCCACCTGGCCCTGTGCAGGATGCAGGCTAGCAGCCATTTTCATCAGTGAAGCCACCAGCCACGGCTAAGAAATACTATAAAATTCTTCATTTTTCCTCATTCCTACTTGAACAGTACCAGTGGCTTCCTGTAACAATGTATTTTGGCTTCCCACCCCCCCCCCAATTCTGGGAAATAAGTCTTTACCGCCTCTAGAATGAAACAAAATCTGTGGGGCTTGTGGGGAAGCATCAGTATTTCTTTGCCTTTTTAAGTTTAACTTGCTGTCACTCAGTATCTATTCAAAGCCTGCAGTAGGTATGCTCATGAAATTCATTAGTTTGTCCTAATTATGAAGTCTTCAAAAATAATGTAATTTATATACATATCTTTCAAACATGTATATAAATACATCCCTTGGAAGACAAAGTTAACAGAATTCAAAAGAATTCGTCTTGCTCTGATTTAATTTCAACAATGTAACATTACCAAAATGCACATAAAGATAGTAATCAGTGAATTCTGATATTCTTTGCTATCAATGTGGTGTTTCAGACCTTTTCCTAACATGGTTCTGCTCTGCTTAAGTTTGGGCTCAAGGAGCTGGGGATTCTAGAAAGGCAGTCACTTTTATCTCCGGATCCTTTTCAGCAATGGCAGATGTCTGTTTCTCCCAGCTGCTTTGTAGGTGTCATAGAATCATTTAAACCAATAATCTTTCCTTTCAATATATATATACTTTCTCCTTTTACCTTTTTTTCAATTTGTGACTACATCTTTGTCAGGGGCTGCAGATTCCTGAAGCTGATACAAATCATTAAGTAGAACTTACCTGCTGGCTTTTTTTTCCAATTTTTAATGCCAATGATGCCAAGTTTTAATGCTGAGTTCATAAGAACTGCATAGGAATGTATGCCTTGCGTTTAAGCCAGGAGCACTTTTAGCTCTTCTAAAAAAGAGTACGTGCAGGCTTTTTATAAAAAAAGTTCTCATTTTTTTCTTCTGCAAAACTTATCATAGTATGTAATACCCAGAAATTCCCACCAGTTTGCATTATGACCTTCGTGTTTCCTAAAGAGCATAAAAATGGTACAAAAATCTTGAAGAAGGTTTAAGTATTTATTAGCTGTATTCCATTCTAGAAAGCTTTCAGTGTTTTTCTAATGATTTAAAGAGATGAACTGAAATTTCATTGTGCAAAATATGTAAAAAATTAAAAGTGACAGGACTCACTGTACTCAGAAGCTTAAAAAATTGTGTGTGCCTCTGTAACTCCTCTTTCTTAGCGTGTCTCAATGGAGAATGACAGCCTGGTTGCAGAGAGAGAGAGAATGCTTTTAGAAGAACTGGAATCATTAAAACAACATTCTGTACCCGGAAAAGAGAGGCTGCTTTGTGAGCTACAAAACAGCAGCACACAGACAGAGGTAAATATGGACTTTGACTTTCTTGGCAGCTGTGGCATGTAAAACCAGTAAGATTCCTTTTCGCTGCTACTCTTTTAATGTAATATATTTTCTAAAAGGTGTTGGGTATTGCTGGAACAGAGCAGGTTTAAGATCCGAGAGGTGATAATGGTAGACATAGCTTTTTTACTTCAGGTAAACAGAAGCTAGTTGAACAGCTTAAAGGTGGGGATTATTACTACAGCTGTTTGCTCAGGTAAACTCACATTTTCATATTGCTATAGCAACACCAACAGAAAATACAACAACAATTTTATCAGTGTAGCAAAGTTCTTTCTAATTGACCCTTCCTTGGATTTCCTGGTTTTGTTTTGTTAATGTTTTAGTTAATTTTTCCTCATCGGAAGAGTATTTCTTGGTTTCTTGAATAAGCAAAAGCTTATTAAAAAACCCCCCAGAACTAATTTAGGTTTAAAATTTCATATTCAACTGCATGTAAGAAGAATATGTTGATTCTGACATGACAGGATTTCTGTCCTTTTTGTCTTCTCTCCCTCTGCCAAAACTTACTCAGAATGAGAATGAAAACCAAAACGTGAGAGAACAGATCTTTGAGCATGAAGACGGGGGAAGAAAGCCTGATGATGAAACACCTTCAGCTCTTCTTTCTAAAGAAAGGTGCTTAGAACTGATAGGAAAACATTATTTTTGTTCAATTTTGATAATCATGTTCTTGCTGTTAATATTTATGAGCTTTATTCTGACTGATGATAATGGACATCTTTTGTTCTAGATAATCATATTTCTAAGCTTACATATTTTAGGTTTAATAAGTTTTTATTTTTTATTAAGTGTAATGATGTAATGGCATAGAGGACAAGAAAAATATTTTACTATGTATTTCATATTACACTCATGTAAAATCATAAACATTTATACACATGTATTTGTATACACATTTTATGTACATATGTGAAATAAGTTTTATATGAATATGATTGTTGTATTTCATAATCCCATTTGATTATTCTGTAGCTTTTCTGATCTGTGTAGAGGAACAATCTTCTTACTTGCCACTTGGAGAAAAGATTGAGTTTATAATGAATACGAGGCAAAATTAGACCTCTGCTTATAAAGAATAACTAGATAAAACACTGAGATAAAAGTAGAAATATTGATAAAATTTTTTTGCAGATTTTGTGTAAAGAACTGACTTTTAACACAAATGTGTGTTTAATATTTACATGTTGTGGGGTTTAGTCTTAAAAAGAAATCTTGGTCTACCGTTTCAACTGCAAATCTTTTCTGGTTGCAAGGGTGTATAAGGGAAAAAACACACTTTGAAAGCAGAGAAAAATCAAAGGACTGATTAGTTTCTGTCCTGCAGGCATGTTTTTCAGAAGGCTAATGAAAAACTCATGAAGATTCTTTTAGAAGTTGTGAAGACAACTGTGGCAATGGAGGAGACAATTGGTCAACATGTTCTTGGGCTACTGGATCGGTCTGGGAAAGTCCAGCCATCTAAACCAGCTGGATGGGACACAGAAACAGAGGAGTCAATAAAACCCTGTATCCGTGTGGGGTATGAAAAAGGTACTGGTTGTATGGTTTTATATTTCAAAATAAATGTCATTTGCATACTTTTATTATAAATTTAAATAACCTTAATTTTGAAAGTTCTAGTCAAACTTTTTTTTAAAAAAACAATCCCCTATTTGTCATTTGAATGCATTTGATATCCCTACTTAAGAGACATTTTGGGAGTTGCCTAGGTCATGCCCCAAGCCAAGTACGACTCATGTCTAGAGTCCTGTTGCAAAGCCTGCAGTAGAATTGGAAAGTGATTGAGAAATACAAAAATAAGTATGCTCCTGTTGAAGGAGACAAAGACAAGGAAACTTCTTTCCATGTCATCTTCCACCAGCTTCCACCAGCCTTCCTCTGGATGTGCGGGGAGTGGGAACTACTGTCAAAGCTGTATCTCTACTGGTGCACTTGCTGTATGTAGATATGTTGGTGGTCACTGAGGCCACCTGGCATAGGACAAGCCTATATATATGTGCTTGTGTACTTCCTTAGCCTCCTACAGAGGTGGTTGCATGCAAATAGCCTTTCAGAAACTGTTCCAAAAACTCACAAGCTGCCAAGACTTGCCCATCAGCTGTTTTCAGGAGTGCTAGTTGACACAAGCCTTAAAGGAGCATTTTGGTGGTGTAGTTAGTTGTTATGAGTGTTTAAGAACTCTCATAGGGTCTGTTTATTTTCTTGTGATTGCAGTAGAATAGTGTCTGTCCATTTCTCCACTGTGCTACAGTAGATGCTCGATCATATTGCCGTTTAGGTACCATTAAGGTTGTTCACATTCAGCCTGGATCACCCTGGGGAGGGAATGTGCAACAGATTGGTTCAGCCTGAAACATTATACATCTGGATTTGCCTGGAATTTTAACTACCATGAATGAGAAAAAGAACTGGAAGTCAAATACTATATTTCATTATTAAGAAAGTATCTACTACAGGGTAATAAGACAACTGGCAAATGAAGGTGAACTTTACCTCTTTCATTCAAAATCTATATTATTGATTCCCTCTGGCTTTAAATATAGGTCACATTAAGCCTTGGGACAAGTTGAGAAAGGTTATATGAATTTGTAGCACAATGACATCTCTTTCAGTTGATTACTCAAAAGGTTATCTATCTGTGGTGAAATGTGAAAAGTTGTAGTCTAAAAATTCTTGAATTTTTCAAGTTAACAGCACTTTTGTGCTTGTACTGCTCTTTCACTATAAAAAAAAAAAACAAACCTGTAACTTTTGTTTTCTGCACATTTCACTGTATTTATTATGAGGAAAATTATCTGTTGAAAATTCAGGCTTTTGAGGCTTTGCCTTTTCCCCCAAATAGTAGATTGGATAACTAAGCTTGTGGCCTTCATTTTTGATACTTATCCTTGAGAACATTTGCTACTAACCATACTTGAAGGAATTACTTTTTCAAAATGAAGCATTTTTGCACTTTACTTTGTGGTAGGAAATAAATAGAGTTTGCTTATGTTAAAGTAGCTAAAACTATGTTCAGCCACTAGCAACTATTTTCCACACAGTCTCCTAACCCAATGATAAAAGCCTCAAAGTCTACCATCACCCCCTTTTGTTTTTTGAGGTGGTCGTAAATTTTATGTAAACCCTATTTTAAATGAGTTTTCAATGTTAAAAGCATCAATTTAGAAATATTGTATTCCCTTTGTATAGTCTGAGGTGATGTGATTTTCACAAACTACATTGCCCAAAGAGAGAAAAACTCATTCTGGTTATGAAGGCCGTGATCACAGGCTGTCACAGTTACATGTATCATGTATTACCTGGTGCATTGACGCTTACCTCATGCCTATTTAAAGAACACGTACTGTTGCTTTTCACCCTCATTATCATTTGCTGAGCATATTGCTTCCTTTTCTCAGGTAATGGATACATAAGTGTATGTTCAAAGTGCTAATATGGGATTGCTGCCCTTCACTGCTCTCAGAAGTGCCTGCTGGGCACATTTGGAGATGTTAGCAATGCACAGTACATGCATTGGCTTTTTGCCTGCTCCTGCACAGCAATGTGTGTACTTGTATGTGTCATTAATTATTGTCATTAACAATTCTTAATGTGTATTACTTGCATTACATGTATGTAGGAAAACACAGTTAGAAAGTACTTTTATTTGCTATATTGGCTTATTCCTGCCTTTCATAGTGCCACTGTCTAATCACAGAATGTGCCTTGTAGTAGAAATGAATTGTTAATTTCTTGCTAAGTCTTCTGATGAAAGAGTACTCTTTCTAAGTAGACGGGAACTCTATTCCATTCTGCTCGTGATGAAGGTTGACTGTTTTAAATCTTGTCTTTGCTATTTAGTGTATTTTGAAGAGGTATGTAAAATGTCAGTATTCTGTAACAAAGCAGTATGTCTGTTATTGTAATGCACCTCCTTGGGATAGAGCAGCATTCGAGCTGTCCACATGCCAGTTGTTTATTCCAGGTTACTTTTTGATGTTTCCTTACATTCAGAAATCTAAAATTCCAAGCTTGCAGTAGCTATAATGGATGAATGTATAGTTTATAATATATCTTTGGGATTGTATTCGCAGTTCTCCTTTTCTTCTCTCAAAATTATGTGGCAGCATCCTTGCTGCCACTGGGGTGAGCCAGCCATAATAGTGGTTTTATTATTTCATCAGCTAAAGTATCTGATCCTTCTTCAGAGGGAATTAGATGACAAATTCAATGTTATGTTTTCAGCAGTGGGGCTGATGTAACTCATTTCCTATAGGGACACTAAATGGCCTGAGGGGACATAACCTTTTAACACTTTTCCCCCATTGTTTTGTGGAAGTAAGAACTAGGTATACACTACTTTTTTTTAACCTGTGCATGTTATTGTATTTTCTAATACCCAGCCAAACAGATCTTCCTTTTCAATTAGTTAGGAAATCTGTAGGAATAAATTCACAACAATAAAAATCTAATAATAAAATAGTAAAATAATATGTTTGTTAGAGTGAATGCTCTCTGACCTTCTGAACGTAATCCATGTTTATTGACAAACAGAATTCAGCTTACTGTTTTTTGCTGAGTTTCAGCATTTTTTAAAGCAGAATCATTAAGGTCACATACTTATAACCACACCTGCTTTATAGATCATGTAGAAGTTTATCTGGGACCTTACCTAGGTTATCGGCAAGCACAGGATTTTATTTCTAGCAGAGTGAGTAAGGTTCAAATTTCAGTCATAAAACATATAATTTGAAGTGAACAGCATTTGTACAAAGTAATCTGACGAGTTAATTACTTCTGCAAATTTGAGCCAGGAATCATCATGCCAGCGCCAGCACTTCTCCTCCCTCTGTTGCACCTTGAGTAGAGGGACTGCAGTAACGTAGAGGCCTGTGCATTTATGGTATTTCTTGAGCATTAAACCCTCTTACCTACTTTCTGAGTTCCTTGTTTCTGAGCAGCATGTCAGGAACAAGGTAGTAAATGGCTTTATACGCTAAACTGCCACAAAACTGACCTTTTGTTTTCAGCTTGTAATTCCTAAACTTAATTCCTCAGAGGAATCGCATAAGTAAACTGATATATTGGCTCTGCATGATGCAGTATGTGTATTGCTTCGTAAATGTCGGTTGACAGCTCATAAACAACTTCTGTATTTGAAACTTCTGAGTGAGCACTGTAGAATTAGTCACTTTTCTTAAGATTTAGCCAGCCATGACATCTGACGTGCTGAAGTGCAAGCTCCATGGCAAAGGAAACAATATGAACCTTTGTTTTTTGTTTTTAGTGTCTTTTGGGTTTTTTTTCTGTTACAAGGAGAGAGTTTACACAAAGAGATGACAGTTTTATTTGGAGGACAGAGAATTTGATTTCAGCTCTGTTGGGGTGGGAGATTGAACAGCATTGTAAGGATGAACAAAATGGGAATTAGATATTCAGCTGCCAGGGGTGGTTAATGAGACTGGACAACATTTCTATTTCTTGCTTCCATCATTGAAAATCTTCTGGAAAGATGCTGCATTAAGATGCTGTGTACTAAGACCATTTTGAGAGGAAAAAGATACAGAGAATTTCACTTTGCAGTTAGGAAGACATTTAATGTGAATTCATGTTTTCAAGTGTCACTTTGTAGAAATTGTAATCTGGGTATCGACATTTATCATTTGCCACTGATTTTTCTTTCTGAGTTGCCAATCCCAAAGTATAGACAGAATTATTACAAGTTTTTTGTACATTTGATACTTTTTTGTTTTCCTTTGTTATCTTTGAAACTAGTAAACATTCCATTTGCCACATTGTACTCTAGGTGACAGCTTTACTTTCCTCATTTTTTATAGTTAGGTTTCAGGTAAATTATGATGATGTGTTGTGAGACATTTTGTATAAAAAGATTATATTTTAACATTGATTTATTTGTATTTATCCAGAAGAAAAAGGAAGCAAATTACAAAAGAACTGTCATAAGCAAAACAGGAATTTAAAGTCTTGTTATGAGTTCTTGGAGACCAGTTGCTACTGTTCTGGTCACTAGCAAGAAGAAATAATAATATTACTTATGTAAGATGATTAATAAGATATTGTCAATGTAAGAGACATATTCCAGACCTGGCTTTTAAAAGATTGAATTCTGAGCTGGCATCAATGTTTTTAAGGTTTTCTCTAAAGGTTTCCGGGCAGCCAGAAGTTGTGATGATTTTGCAACTGCGTATTTCCACAGTAATTTTGTATAATGTTTATTTTTGTTTTTGGCAACAGTCGTCATTGCGCAATTCAGATGTACCTCTCAAGCAAATAATTTACTGAAACAGAAGAGTTACAGGGCATGAATTATGGGTTAAACCTGAGAAGGGAAACAGGAATATTACATAGATAATATGTACTCCATCAAGAAAGAATTAGATTGTGCAGTAACTAATATGTGATTGTTTTATCTTGTTTATAGCTGTGCCACTGTACTGTGGGCTTTTATTTTGTGAGATCTCTGAAGCTAAGCAGGGTCTTACCTGGTCAGTTCTTAAGATGGGTGGCCTCCAAAGAGCATCAGTTGTTGCAGTAAGTTTGTTGGTGGTTCAGTAGGGAGTATGTTTTCCTTCAACTCAGTCTTTAACCAACACTTTGGCTCAGCATTTGAAAATACTCATGCTGCTGGATGTCCATCTTAAATGAAGGTCCTTTCTACTCTGAGGATATTAAAGCTTCTGCATCACTATTGATACTATGAGACACCCAAAGCCAGCCCAAATTTGGGTGCTGAGAAATCAAAATGCTATAGAATAACAAATGTGAAATTGTTAATTTTTCAGCCTTCCTTATACTGCAGGGGGGTGGAATATTAAGGTGTTATGGGCAAGCTTTTATGCTCTACAAACCTATTGCAAATATATAAGTGTGCTGGCAGAATATAACTGTGATTCCACTACGGGAGTTTATGACTGAAGTTCCAAAGTGCAGTACTCAAAAGTGCTTTGAAATCCTGTGTAGATGAAAGGTGCCATGTGAATGTATATTCTATTCATCTGGTTATTTGTTCCATTCATGCATATAGTGTGCTTCTGTTTTTTCCCTTTGGAGTGTGAAAACAGTTTGTAACATTATATCCCACCCATCTAAAAGGAGATATGAAACAGTAATGATATAAATAGAAGGGAAAAAAAATACAAAATATATCTTAGCAATTATAAGAGAAAAGTAAACAAAGTGAAACCTTCCTCGTTTAAAATTGCTATAGATTATTTTAGTCAGAATATTTGCAGGTATGAAAGTATAGTAAGTACACCAGGTGGTTTATCATGTTGCAGCTTGTTAAAAAAAAACGAAAACAACAAACTAAAACCAAACCTCAGCACTAGAATCTGACTTTCTTGTCAGGTTCAAACAACATCAACAAGAGTACTTGTATTCCCAGTATTATTTGCTTGCCTGTTTAAGAGGCAAGAGCAACAAGAACTAGCTACCTTTTTAAATGCAGTTTGTAAGACTGACCTATTATAGTTTCGTTTCTATTTCTGTAGCTAGACAAACTGTTCTAGTTCAGCAGTCATCATTCATGGAGTAACCAGGAACTTGAATTCAAAGATAACCCCGTATTGCGATTTCATTGCTAAACAGGCATTGACTTTTCTTAGTTCATTTAGTCATACAGCTGTTTCCCAAACAAAATGGACTTTTTTAAGAGAATCATAAGCAAAAGCACCTAATTGTTTTTAAGAAAACACCACACCAAAATATTTATTTTATTTTAAATATGTTTCAGAAATATAATTCTTGTAAATAAACTATCATTTTAAAAAACTTTCCACAGTAGCATTTATTTCCAACGTTACAAATCTGTCAGCCTAATGACATAACACTTCTTCATTTTTAAAATGTATTATCAACAATAGTTTCTACTGTCGCAATGTACCTACTGTATTGTTCTTTCATACTGAAAGTGGGATTTTTAAACCTCTCAGGTCTTTGCTTTCACTTGCCTTGCTGAAATACAGCCCTGAATTCCAAATACAGCAAATTTACTGTTTTCTAGGTGAATCGCTATCAGTTTAATACCACAGGCAGACTTTGTGTCTCTGGCTTTTCAGAAGGAGTGGATAATGTTCTAAACTGAATCAGACCTCAGGAAGATTGAGAAGGATAGAGATGCCAGGTGGCTCCTCAGTAGGGACAGTTACAGTCCTGTTGCACTGTACTCGATTTGTTCAGCTACCCATTTTAATAAACTTTCAGTTCACTAATAGCAATGCTGAATTTTGTTGTTCGGTGCTCTACTCTGTCCTGAGAAGCTGAATGAATTACATGTGTACCTTTCTCTTTACTCACTTGAGTCTGTGCATTTGATTCACTGACTTGAACAGTTTTGTGTTACTGCACAGTAACATAACTGAGTGTTGGGGAAACAGGGACTGAGAGTCTGTTTTGGTTGTTTGTTTTGGGTTTTTTTTACCTTATTGTAATTTAAAGACCATCTTGCAAGTATTATTGCAAGGTCTTCAAAGTAGTAAGGGTTACTGATAATTACAAAGGTTTGAAGATGAGCATCAGGACCCCAATGCATACTGAAAGTACGTCTAAAATATTCTGTTAGTATCTCCTTTTCTCTTTCCCTTCTGCTTATTTTTAGTTAACACATTATTTATCTTGTTTGTGTGAGTTTTAGTATGCAATATTTCCATTTCTGGTTTTGTGACCAAGACAAATACTTAAATTGCTTTCTGACTTGTCTTTCTAATTGTAACTCAGATGTACAATTTTTCATGTTTTAAATTGCTAAGAGTTTTTGTGAAAAGCTAACTATTTTTTTTCCCAGAGTCCTGTTCCTCATATCATGGTAGTAGTATGGGAGATGACGATATTAACATGTGGTCAGAGGCAACAGATGAAGGACTGCTGAGCCAACATCTTGCAGAAAGTGGGATGGAAATAGATCCTGAAAATGAAGAGCTTATTCTGAATATTAGTTCTCGACTACAAGCGGCTGTTGAAAAGCTTCTGGAAGCTATCAGCGAAACTTCAAATCAGGTAGGGTGATTTAATAGAGGAGCATTTTAAATTTTGTGTCTCAACTAATTTTCTTTCTTTCATTTTCTTGAGAATGTGTTTTTATTAGCCTAAAAGACATCGGCTGATTTTTGAAAGCTGAAACAATTCTTCCTGTGCCTACAGCTTGTAAAGACTGCTCCACTATTACTGCTGATTAATTTGTTTTCCTGTTACAAATCTGCTTCGGTCTGCAGAAGCAGCCTGAATTTGGGCATGTTTATCAATCTAGGACAGTCTTTCATTGCTTATATGGGTCATCTGCATTCTGCTGCAATCCAGAGATGAGACAGGAGGTGTCAGAGCACATTGAGCTGCCCCTTGTGAAGAGGGAGGATTAAGAGGAACTGTGCCCAGTTCTCTTGACAATCATTTTAGTCAATTGACTGACCAAAAAGGCGGGGCTCCTCTACTGTCTCTTCCAACTGTGATTTAAACATGACCAGTTAAGTACATATCCACCTTGCTATCAGAAAAGGAGTCTGCACTCCAATATTTGTGTGAGGTATGTGATTCATGAATAGTATCCAAAAAAGAGGCACTTTGCTATTGGGGTACTTTGTGTGGTGGGATGTTAGTTGGTCTCTGAAGTACTTCCTTATTAATTGAAATGGGAGCTATATACCTAACTCAGTTCAAATCACACTGCTTTTATCATGCGCTTTACTTTCAGACTGTACATCTCAATTTGAAGGTATCGAAGTATTAAGCTCTCTTAAGGATCTCAGTCTTTAAAGTCAGCTCATTAATCTATTTGAGACTAGAATTCAAAGGCTTCAGTGTGTTTTATGTTACAGGCCAATCTATTAGTTAACCTGGTAATACTGTTACTTAAAAGTCATTGCTTTCTTGTCTCTTGGTGTAAAATGTGTAAATAATAATTTTTGGAAAGAAGGAGAAAAAGATTGTGAAAGTACTGTGACATTTCAACTTTCTAATGCTTTAAAAGTATTTTTTGCTTTTGAAAAATACTTCAAATATGAAGTTGATACTCTATTTTTTTGTAAAAAACTGAAAAGATAAAAGACTAATTTTTGACTTACTGAAGGTAAAAGTAATTTAAATACAAATTTATCAAACCCGGCTCTGACTTACCTAAATCAAGCAGTCTGGTGGATCTTATAAATTAGTTTCTACATTGCATTTATTTGCAAACTCATTCTGCAACAACTCTCTTCCCTTTGAGCATGAGTTCTGTTCAAAAGAGGTGTCTGACTCTGTGAGGTCTTTTTTCAGCTTAAGGCCTAGCATTCCATAATAACAAAAAAGGCTACACAAATACTTCAATACATGAAGGTCTTAAAAAATACAGTTAAACATTTGTAGGAAATACTGCATTCAAGAATAGATATTAAAGACAAAGAAAAACAATTTCAGTTTTACAATCACAAAGAATTCATTCTGTAATTATAAAAGTATTGTCAATTATTTATTCTACTTGGTGCTTGTTTTCTCTGAACATTCGCTGCTGATCTTTAGGGCTATGTATACATAGCCCTAAATTATTTTACTTTTGTGACTGATATTTTTGCAGTAAGTATTTGGATGCCAATGAAAACACTCCATGTATTCTAAGCAGCTTATTTTTATTTATTGTCAATCGATCAAGAAAGCTTATTTTTCCTGCAAAGCTTTGTAGCTAAGACCTTTCCAGTACCAGCAACAGAGTTATGTTTTGGCTCAAACTCACACATACATGTTCTTTTCATTATTATGGATTATAAAAAGGTGGATTTATCCCTGATGTTCATATATGTTTGGCTCTTTTTTCTTAAGTTAATAAAATGTTCATCTGCTTACCCAGTTTCCCACAGTACAAATACTGACATCTTTTCTGCCTGTACTGTGCAAGCGTTCAAGCTTGCCTGCAATGTCTGGTGTGTGCTTACTGGTCTTGTGCATACCAAGGGTTTGCTGTACAGGTCTTGTGTATGCCAAGGTTTCACAGGTGACTTGAAAAGTATTTTTAAATATTCAGAAAGTGAACACTTTTTTTTTTTCCTACTCTGCAATGTTTTATAATCTGAAACTAGTTTCAGGCAGAAAAGATTTTAAACTTTCCTCTTAATCAGTTGTATTGTGCATACAGACATGTATACATCTCTTCAAGTAAACTTAAAAGAGTAAGAGAAACCTGGCAAAATGTTCAAAGTAACTATTTGAGACCTGTCTGAACACACACTTTCAGACCTGAAGTGCAGTTTGAATCTTCAGGCAAGGCATATAGTGGGTGTATTAATTCAAATTCCACCTGCTGGTGTTATGTATAGGTAAATTGGGCCACTCCCCTGAACTCTTTCGGTTGGGAGATACAGGAAGCCTTTGGACTAGCAGAGTTTGAGAAAGTTCTTCCTGTTGAATTAACTCCAGGAACAAGAGTGAATGCAAAGAATGACATAGCTCTATTTTTTTCTTTTATTTGCCATAGCAGAGTTGGAAAATCATTTTTAGTTTCTGTTTTGCTAGCTTGCTTGTCTGCTGCAGTGTTCCTGTGCAGGTAAAACAAACACACTGTACTTCCTTGCCTTGGAAATTACTTGCCAGCTTCTGTTGGAAGATTTCTCTTGCCTTTTCATGTGAAAAGTCTCTAAGAAGGACGTTTTAGGAATTACCATATGAAGTTTTCCTGTACCTCTCTATTTGGGATTAATCCACCCTTGAACTACTCTACTTGAAACGTGATCTGAGGCTTCCTGTGGGTTCTGAGTAGGTTTGTCACGGACTGTGCTGATATGAGTCTTCAGACTGTTAAATGTGCATGTTCTGTTACAAATTCCTGTCAGAAATTTCTAAAGCCAGCCTAGCTAGTGTGAAATACCTGCGGGACAGTTGAGAAGACAGCAAGAGCAGTATTTTTTGAAATGGATTCTTACCGCACCTACTGGGCATCTGATCTGTTTAGTGGTTTGTGGACTGAAGGCCAAGAAGAAGATACATACGAGGTTGAATCTCGTGTGCCTTTGCCATATCCTTTTCCTTTCACTGACCACCTGGATGAGAATAATTCTGTAGTTGTAAATACTTCAATTTTTCACTTCAGTCACAAAAAAAACGGGCACATTTTGAAAGTTGTCTCTAAAATCTCCTTGCCTACACCTCCCTATTCAGTAAGTATAAAAGTTTTTAAAAGAAATTATATTTTTAAACAAGCTTAAATAGAAGAGAAAGCATTGAAAAGTTGTATAAACTTGTCTCTATCATTAAAATTACCATGTACTCCTATTGGGTTCTTTTCCTAGTCAGTTTTTAATGGACACTGGAAAAGATTTAATTCTACGATTCTCTGGTGATTTCTAACAAAAGAAATTTATCAGACACGGAAA
Organism: Empidonax traillii; assembly: GCF_003031625.1. Taxonomy (NCBI): domain Eukaryota; kingdom Metazoa; phylum Chordata; class Aves; order Passeriformes; family Tyrannidae; genus Empidonax; species Empidonax traillii. The sequence goes on from NW_020955577.1 coordinate 617,316, forward strand.
TATGTTAAATTCAAGATATTTGAGATCTCTTTGTTAAGCATTTCAATGTTACTTACTTGTTAGATTACATTTTTCTCACTGAGAATAATTTATGTTGCAGGAGGGACTGCAGTCAGTTGAAGTTGTTCCTTTATAGCTTTGGTGCACTGACTAGTAACAGTAACTAGCACAACCTGGCTAATTGCTTCAGTGATCCCATGGAGAAACTGTTGATCTTAAAAAATCATGCTTGTGTTTGTACTTCCTTTTGGTTTTACCCTGTGATATATTTAATAATACCTTAAATATTACTGAAAAGAGCTGGAGAGAATTTTAATTCAACTATTTTATGCATTTCAATAAGCCACTTTTATGGTTGTCTATGTACAGTAAACCTATCGTATGTTTCTCTTTTATCTGAGTCTTTCGTTAAGGTCTTCAAAATATAAGCATAAAATAAGAATACTCTGTGACTTTTAAAAATAACTCAAACCAGTGCAGATAGTCAGCTGCACTGTTTAGACCTTTCTTTAACTCCTGTCAGAATAAATAATTAACATGAACATGTTAGTGATGTCCATCTAAGAAGGAATGTTGTAGAAAGTAATCAAGCATTGAAATTCAGTGTATTATAGAAGAGAATGTACTGATTATTCGGACATTCTTTTCAAAATGTGAGTGGATAATTTTGTGTGCAGAGTTCTATTAAATGTTTCTTAACAGATCTTTCTGAGCTTTTAAAGCAAGCTCATGAACTTAGCTGGAGTTAGTGAGAAGGCTTTTATTTTTTAAGAAATTGAGACACAGAATATTTTATAGAAACTGTAGATGTTACTATCTTCCAAATATCTGCCAATATACAGAACAATAAAAAGTAAAAACCACAACACAACAAAGGAGCAGGAAATGTGTTATTTTTCTGACATTGTTCTCATTCCAAATAAATTGCCTGATTTTGAATACAAACCACACAAAGAACTAGTGCATAGTTCAGCTCTGACAAATTTGTTTGTGTCCCTCAAAGAGGTGGATGTAGACTAGGAATATTAACAGTTGAGAAATAGAGATTTTGGTAATTGACTTCAGTTTGCTGTTATCTTAGAACATTTTGTATAATCAAAACTTCTTGTATTAATGTTCCTTCTTTACACATTATTTTGCTTTTTTAATTTTAATCAGTTTTGAAATTATCACTTTCATTATGTCTGAACTGAATAGTAAGTATGGAATTTTATGTGACCTGGTTTTCCAGTACTTTAAGATTGTGGCGTAGTGAGAATGTGCTACATCTGTGTTAGTTAATGCTAAATATTATGCCACCAGACAAGTGGAGGAGAATAATAAAAGTATCCTTAATAATTCTACTAGGTGGACAGACACAGTTGGAAGAAGCATTATTTTATTGCCTTGTTGGTTGAAAAGTGTGATATATTCAAAATTCACATTGTCCTGGTGTTCTTATTTATTCTCATGTTCAGGAGAAAAAGAGAGGAAGCACCATTTGTGTCAGTCTATAGTAAAGCTTCTGCTAGTTCTATGCAATGTTTTTAGCCATTCTGACTTAATATGGGGGGTGATAGATGACTCATGTTTAGTGCAAAACTCTTATGCAAATAAAGGTGAATCTAGTGTAAACTCATAAATCAAGAATTACCGGAACAAAAACAAGGATTTAGCCAGGTGGCTCGTGGAGTTCACTATACTGACAAAGCTTATTTACTTAGACTTTTGTCCTGTCAGTCTTCATATTGTACTTTGCAAATGAGTGTTCAGTAAAGATATTACCGAATGTCCAGTGAGACTTATCATCACACTGTAAAGCAAATGTTAATTAAATAGGAATGATAGAACAGTTACTTATCATAAAATCTGGTTTGTCTAATTTCTGTAATATTTTTCCTGTGGTAGCTTGAACATGCTAAAATTACTCAGACAGAACTCATGCGAGAGTCCTTCAAAAAGCAGCAAGAGGCCACAGAATTTATCAAGTATCAGGAAGAGCTACAAGAACGTCTTAATGAGGAAACCAAAGCCAGAGAGCAATTGGCCTTGGAACTTAGTAAAGCTGAAGGTACGTAGCTTTTTTGATGAACTGTTGGACTTTTCACCCACTTACCTATTAATTTGGTAAAGAAATTACAAATTTGATCAATTTCTTTGCGAATTTTTGAATGTTATCAGACTTCTGAATAGTTCTGGACATTGTGACCTCTGGAGCTCCCTACCAACATCAACCACTCTGTGATTCTGTTTCCCAGCTTTAACTGACTTATTATTGTTTGACTTATTAAAAATAACAGATTACATATGTGTTAGGATCCTCAAAATTAATTTATTTTGTTGTAACATGTCTATGCAGACAAGCTTACATATTAACAACTTAGAATCCTGGAGTCATATAGTTGAGGCTGGAAGGCACCTCTGGAGAGCCTGCTTATGTTTTTGTATGTTGAAATGCAGTTTCCCATATCTCAATTTTTTCCTGCTACCTCTTGACACTGACACAGAATCTTCACTCTAAATGTGATCTTTGGGTGGTGATATGTTTCAGTTTGCTCTGTTCAAAGTGATCTTTTAAAAAGTGTGTTTGCAACTGCATTAAGGAAGCAATTAAAAATTGTAAGATCTTACAACGGCAAATTTAGTAATTTTTTCTGACATTTGAAAAATATGTTCAAATCTGTCAGACACTTAATTTGTTCTATAGAAGTAGTTTATTGTTTTGATGGCTCTATGTTTTGTATCCACTCAGCATTTCTACCATTATCTATAAGTAGCATCTGGAAAAGATGCAAAAACCACCCACCTTATAGGTAAGATCTTTGTAGTACTAAGCAGAAAGATATTTTGGTTAGTTTTGAAGCTCAGCAGACTTCTCTGTTTCAAAGTGGGAGCATAGAGTAAAGTTTGACAGCCAAGTGTTACTCCTGGAGAATGCTACCCTGTGAGGCTGCCTCTTCTTTTTACACAGACAAATAATCCAACATGAGTTCACATGCTAAGGACAGTTGGTAGCCTGTCAATTCACACAGCACAAACATTGTGTGTCATCAGCACTAGTACTGGCTGTAACATTTCAGTAGCCTTGGCAAAACCAAAGATGAAAATTGATTTCAGAGGAAATAGATTCAAATCTGAAAGAGGCATTACTGCTTTTTCTTTTTTTAAGATTAAGAGTGAAAAAAATCTTTTTTGGAACACATCTTAATATGCAAAAATATGAAATCTTCAAACACAATCACAAAATACAAATGACCTAAGAATTTATATTCTGGCAAAGATGGAGTTACAAAATGCTTAGTGTTGAAGAATTTCAGAATGTAGGCAGCTCTTTATGTCTGTTGCTGCTCTCTTTGAAGGATAATATTTTTGTCTTGATAGAAATTTTATTTTGCCAATTTGCAATTTATTGCAAGTCTTCAATTGTAAAGTAAAAAAGCCTAATGCATTAGGACATAATGGCTGTGTTATTTTGCTTCATGAACAGTTCTAGAACATAAGAGACATAATTAGATGGTTTTTTAGGCCTTGATAAATATATTGCACAGTTGAGCTTGTAAGTTAGGTGCATTTGAAATTAATGCACTTCTAAATGACAAGCACCTTTTTTGTTTGCTTGTTTTGGTATAACAAAACAAAGATACCGTAGAACTCTATTTAACTTCTGCTCATTGAACTGAGCTGTGAGCATACTCTGACAAACTACATTCTTTTATCAAATTCCTTGGGTAGGTATGCAGAACAATGTCTTAGTTCATTGTACATCTGATGGTTCTCTGTCTTCTCTTGACATAAAATGTGTCATTTTTGATCATTTCTTTCTTATCACAAAAACTGCTGTAGCTGAGACATTTTCAAACCTCTTGTGTTTTAGTGGTGTCAGATATGATTTACCTAACGTGATGGAAAAGCTAATGCAAATTTGTTCACTGAACTCTGACAACTTTCATTACATCTCTTAAGAAAAAATGTGGCAGGAGTAAATACCACAATGTGATTTTAGCAGATTACCTCTTCGTTATTCATACCTTTTTGGTGGGAGTGTGCACCCCACTTAACCTGGGAATGCCCTCTCAACTTCCAGTCTGTTAAGTACTCATTGAGAACTGATGTGGTGGGAATAAGAACTAGAGTTTATATTGTCTCAAATTTTTTAAATGCTCTTAATGATGCTTCTACTTCAGTATTTTGTTTCAATATCCAATGCCCTATGTGTCTGTGTTCTCTGTGAATTCAAATCTGGAAAAAAGATTGGTCTACATTATTAACAAATGGAAACATCTTTAGTTTTCATATATTTTTGAGATTGGGTAAAATCCATCTTAATACTGACTCAAGACTATAGATTTATACTGATAAAGTACTTTCATGTTGAAAACAGTTTTATGTTGAAAAAATGCTACTTAGATTCTGTGGGTCTAATAAGAGGAAGCCTATGAGATAGTAGTGTGTGTGCAACTAAGACAGTTATAAATGGCTTTTTCGTTCTGTGGTAAGATGCTTCTGAATCATCTGAAGCCAATACCATTATAGGATCTGTTTAGTTTGGACAGCCCTCAGTGAAATTAGGAAATTCCCATTTTTTTTCCTATATCCTTAGCTTTGTGCTCTTGCATCATTCAAAGACAGTGCTATTTCTTACAACCATAATTTCATTCACTGAGCACCCGCTCAGTTTCATAGACAAACTACTTCACTATGAAGTAAATTTTAAAAGAATACAAGGCATTCTCAAGGTAATGGCCATAATTCTCTATTAAAAAGATAATTAATTATTCTGTGCTACTTTAAAAATTGTGTATTAATAGCAAAGAAATTAAATTGTTTCTTAGATATCAGCTGTTAAGGGCTTCTGAGAGTGATTCAGGTGCTAAGCATGGTCAGTTTGAGTGCCTTATGATGTTGGAGGCATCTGTATTATACTTCACCTACAGAAGACCCATGATCTTACAGGAACTGTCATGAAGCATCTCAAATGGCAACTGAATTAATTTAAATTTCTTATTTCTTGTGTGTTTATTATATATTATTATTATGTATTTTTCTCTGGCTTTGGAGTTCCTCTTTGCTCTAGAGGTTTTGTGCTGAGGAAATATTAAGAGCTGTATTTGGTGTTGTGCTACCCTTCCTGTAATTTGTTCATCATAAAAGAATAGCAAGGACAGGACAGGATTAGAAGTTGTCAGGTGCTGAGTATCTAACATGCATGTGCATTCATGTCAGAATACAGTAGTGACTGCAACAAGAAAAAATATTCAAATTGGTTTTGATTGTCTATTAAATGTGCATCAAAATTGATGTTCTACAGGTCTCATTGATGGTTATGCAGATGAGAAAGCGTTTCTGGAAAAACAACTCCAGGAAAAAATAGATGTAATTGACCATCTTGAGCAAGAGCTGCTGTGTACAGGTAACAAATTGCAGGAGTTAGAGGCTGAGCAGCAGCAGGTCCAGGAGGAAAAGGAGTTACTCTCCAGACAGAAGGACGCCATGAGAGCAGATGCGGGGCCGATTGAGCAGCGTATGTATTCCTCACGATCTTTCTGTGAGATTTTCTTATACTTTCAAATGAAATAATAAGTAATCTTAGTGAAGGTTTCTACCCCCGCCTTTGTAATCATTAATAAAAATGTGATAGGGCTAAATGTGATATTTTCATACCTGATGTTAGCATAACTTTTCTTGATATTTAAAGAAAAAAATTACTGAATTTTTAGAAGTGTTGAGAAATTACAATGGTTCTTTAAACCAGAAAAAGCTCTATATCTCTGAAAATCTGCTTTCATTTATATTATCACTGGACCTGGAATAGCACCTATGGATAAAACTACTGATCTAAATACTTTCCAAATGGAGTTAAAGACAGACTAGCAAGCATACCCACCAGAACATAATTGAACTGCATGTTGTGGCCATATTTATTCTAGGCACAGAAGACAAACTTTTCTGACAGATTCCTCTTTTGGGGAAAAATGGCACAACAGTTGCGTGATAAAGAAAGCCTGTACTGGTAATGAAAGCTTTCAGCCCTGATGTTGAAAATTTCAGATAAATACCATGTCTACATAATCTAACTAACTGCTTACTCAAAAAAAGCATTTACCCTCATGAAGTAAATGTGTCTTTTAATTCTTCCTTAAACTAATAACTGAAAGTAATATTTTATGTTTGAAAGGGGAAGAAGATTAGAACACTGGGGTTTTGAGAAGTACTGATCTGTCAAGGATTGCAGGGCTTACATTGTAAATAGGAGGATGAAATTACCATTTTATTTAATTTCTGAAAGTTTATGACCATTTACAATGTTGCTATTTTTATAGATGGCACCTCTTAGTGTGTATTTCTGAGTCTACTTCGTGTAACAATGGAATTATAAGAATTGACCTGCTGCTTCCTACTCTGTAGTAAAGAGGTTCCTTGTCTATGATTCCAGTTTAGTTATTTGTTCTGTGGTTTAGACTTCTAAATATTTTAAAGTTATTTTCATGTATAACAGCTGTAAGGACAAGCAATTCTATAAATATGTGTAGGTACTTATATCATGCATACCAGAATAACTTCCCACATTCCCTAAGTTATCTCAACAACTTTGTCATTAAATGCCACATCTATCTTTGGCTTCATTTTCTCTTACATTGTTACGCCACAAGAAAACTATAGCTGGCATGTGAATTACTTTGCTTCTTTTTTTTGTTTTCTCTCTCTCTATTCTCCTAGGCCTAGTAGATGCTGCAATCGATGCAGCTTCCCAAGCAGGTGTGTTTGTATGTTGCATGGCCAATCTGTAACTGGGTGGAAGACTTACACGTACTGACTTTGTTAATCAGGATTATTGGGCTTTTGGCTTACTGACATTACTTGTAATTCTTACTGGCCTGCAGCTTTGATGTTGTATTTCATACTCAGTTTTACATTTCGCTAACAACATTTCTTATAATTTCTAAACATAATAAGCAAATTCATCAATAACCATCATCTTATTCACCTATGAATTACAGATACTTAGATGGTATTGGAGAGATACTTTTGTAGCCTTTTATTTCTTTTTGTTTCCAAATACAGCTGAGTCATTAATTATGATAACTAAACACTCTATTGTATTGATATATAATGCTTACCTAGAAATGAGAATTGGTTAAATATGATGTAAGATGATGGTGCCTAAAGGATCTTTCTTCTATAGTGAAAATAAATTTTATTGTTTCTGTCTAAATATCAGCCTTGTTTTAAAGATTTTCCAAAAGTAAGTGCACTTTGCAGTTTGGATTTTACCTCAAGGGATTCGTGTGGTTAGGTAATAGGTACTTCAGTGGGCTGTGGCTTAAGGGTCTTAGTAGAGTGGTTTGGGGCTTTACTATATGTGCTTGCCAGCTTTCTCATGAGGACTCAGAATTGGGTATCCATGCAGTCACTGGTTTTGCAAAGCTCCGGTTCCAGGTCAGTAATTTCCCTCTCTGTCTGCCCAGCAACCTCGCTAAGTCTTTCAGTATTTCCCTCAAATTATTCATATGTATCACATTAAAATAATGAAGACTGGGAGTGGATTGATTTTACTGATGCTGGGGATGAGAAGAGGGTTGGGTTTTCTGTGCTTCATTTTTAACTCCTGTGCTGTGGTTTGAACCCAGGCATTTTATTTTCTTTTCAGCTGTACAAAGACCTTTTGATTGATATGAAATGTTAACAGGGAAGTAATCTGATACAACTTTAGTAACAGTTCTTTGAAGAATAACTAAAGGATAATAATTTTAACATGAATTTGCTTCAGTCATTATCATCATTATTTCTCAGAAGAAAATACATTTTCAAAAAAAGAAAAATAGTAAAAACCCAAACCATTTCACATCCTCCTGCAGATTACAGCATGGATACCTTGGGGAGTGGTTTTGCTTCATAGCATTCCTAACTATTCATATCTAAAAGTAATTTGTGATGCCTTTATTATACTCAGAATTGCTGGAGGAAACGGAAAAGCTGATGAAAGAAAAAATTGAAGTACAACGTCAAGCTGAAAAAGAGTATGATGATCTTCAGAAGCAAGTGAAAATCTTGGAAATAGACTTGGAAGAACAGGTCAATCGTTTCATAGAGCTAGAGCAAGAAAAAAATGCAGAACTAATGGACTTAAGGCAGCAAAACCAGGCTTTGGAAAAGCAACTTGAGAAAACAAGAAAATTTCTAGATGTAAGTATGGCAAAAGGCTAGTTTCATGAAGCTGAGTGGGCACCTGTACTGAGGTTTGGTTCAGGGGAAATGCTATTTTTTCCCAGATTTCGAACAAACATAAATAAGCAAGATGATAATAACAGTGTGTTAGATTCCAGCCCAAGAATTTAATTAACAGATTAAAAGTTGGATATTACTTTGAGGTGCTTGCTTGGGACAACTCTGTATTTGTAATTATAAATTAATAGGGTGTTTAAAATAATGGGAATCTTCTAAATTAATGAGGGAACATACACTTCTGTGACCTTCATTTTCTCAACAGTTTGTAGAATTTCCATCTTTTTCAATAAAGTCTGTTAGAATTAGTATAAAGTCTATGCAAAGCCCTGCACCTGGGTTGGGGCAACCCCCAGTATCAATACAGGCTGGGGGATGAAGGAATTGAGAGCAACCCTGCCAAGAAGGACTTGGGGATGCTGGTGAATGAAGGGCTGGACATGAACCAGCAATGTGCACTTGTAGCCCAAAGAACCAACTGTGTCCTGACCAACAGGTCATGGGAGGTGATTCTGCTCCTTTATTATGCTCTGGTGAGACCTCATCTGCAGTGCTGCGCTCAGTTCTTGGGGTCTCCAGCACAGGAAGGACATGGACCTGTTGGAACAAGTCCAGAATGGCCGCAGAAATGATCAAAAGAATGGAGTACCTCTCCTATGAGATGAAAAAGTGAGGGAATTGGGATTGTTCAGCCTGGAGAAGAGAAGGCTCTGGAGAGACCTTATTGTGCCATTTCTATCCTTGAAGGGGACTTATGAGAAAGATGGGGACAAACTTTTTGTCAGGGCCGGTTGTAATAGGACAAGGAGTAATGGTTTTAAACTAAGAAAGGGTAGATTTAGTTTAGATACAAGGAGGAAATTTTTTACAATAAGGATGTGAAACGCTGGAACATGTTGCCTGGAGAAGTGGTAAATGCCCCATCCATGGAAGTATTCAAGGTCAGGTTGGATGGGGCTCTAAACAACCTGATCTCGTTTAAGATGTCCCTGCTCATTGCAGGGGGATGGACTAGACAACTTTAAAAGGCCTCTTCCAACCCAGACTATTCTATGAAGTAGTCAGTATAATTTGTATTTGCAAATGGAAAGTGTAATTTTTCCTAGGTTTCTTTTGTAGTCTTCCTTCATAGTATCCAGGAATCAACCTCCAGATATTACACTGAACCTTCCAGCCAGTTATATTGTATGTGTACTTGTCCCCATTCACAGGAGCAGCTCCCTTTTTTTTACCCAGGTTCTTCCTGCCTCAGGCCATTTCTGCACTTTTGTTTTGGATTCTGCCTCCTTTTCAGCAAAGACCATCTTTCCCCCCTCCTTCTTTTCCCATTTTATTCCTATTATGTATCAGTGCTGCTGTTGGGAAAAAAACTATTGTTTCCATGCCTTCTCAATTAACTCTCTACCTAACAGCAGAAGGGTGGACTAATTTTTTACATCATAAATATAACACCCAGTGACACCTTCTCTGCATAGTCAATTATTAGGCAGTAATTGACTGCTAGTAATTAGCACAAATGAATTTGCTCTATTTCACTTTCTACAGTTACAAAATTACTTTGCTTACTGAAACTAGCCTGTCATAACAGGACAAGGTTCGGAAGTAAAACTTCCTATTACAAGTCCCATAGTCGTGTATGCATTATGGTTTGGATTATCAAGAGCATGAACCAGAGAGTTACAGTCTACTGAGATGAGTAGCTGTTTGTACAAGCAGCATTAGAATTCTGCTGTTTCCTTGAAACAGCAGGGGAGTTTTTAAAATCTGCAGCTTGTAAAGGTCGAGGTTTTATTCTGGTTTCCTGAATTTTTGCAATAGATTTTTTGCATTCCTCTTTGTATCAGATTCAGCTCGTTTATTTTAATGCACCTGATAAGGTTTGTCTGGGTTATAAAGTGATATTTGGAGATGATTCTTCACTGCATGTTACCAGTTGTGAATTATTTTCTTTATAAAGTTGTGTTTCCCAAATGGTAGACTGGGTTATAACAACTGAAACTGGTCAAAAGTAAAACTGAAATGCAAAATTCAAGCAGATCATAAAAGACTGGCTTATCATTTTGTTTAGTGTACCTGGAACAGAAGAAACAAACCTGTCATTTTTGTGAAGTATTACTTGATGTGTCGGGAGCCCCTGGTAGTCTAGTGGTTAAGGACGCAGCGCTGTCACCGCCGAGGCCCGGGTTCGATTCCCGGTCAGGGCCACTCCCCGGGCAGATGGAGCTCGTTAGCTCTGTAAGGCAATCCATCTACGTCCTGAGGACCTCGCTGCCACCGTCCAAGCTCGCTTGGCCCCAGCAGATGAACCTCAGGATTAAAGGGTGGGCTCAGTTCCGCGCACACTGTGTCTCACTTAAAAAATCCAGTGCGCAGGCTGGAAGGTGTAAAGACCTTCCCTGGATCTTCGTTCACGAAGACTGACCATTACTTGATGTGTCAATGCTGTGCTAATTTTTTGATTAAAAATGTGACATTTATTGCCCCAAATAATAAAGACGTTTTTATTAGTGGTAGCCACAATAGGTTCTGCTGTCTTAAAAGTGCTGTCATACTGTTACCAGCCTCACAGTAACAGAAGTAAGAAATAGTAATTTACATAGTTTTTGAATCAGGTGGTATATCCACATAATTTCTCAACTTTCAGGAGCAAGCAATTGACCGAGAGCATGAGAGAGATGTATTCCAGCAAGAGATACAGAAGCTGGAACAACAGCTTAAAATTCCACAGAGGAGTCAGCCTGTCAATGAACATCAAACCAGAGAGGTAACACATTTTATTACTTGTACTTAATGAATATAAATGACAAGTTGACAGCTGTTAAGATGTTATAATGAAGCTATTTTATGGTGAACCTACTCTGCATCCATTTACAAGCCAGAAAAGTAAATCCCTTGAGAATGAAGGGTAAGGTGTTGAGGAAAGTGATGAAACTGTGTTTTGGAAGGTTTTTTAAGCTGGTTGGTTGTTTGATTTTAGTCACACGGAAACTTCGTAATCTTCAAAAAGTCTCTTTCATATAACTTAGCTTGGAAAATCCACTGTTCTCAAAAGCCTGTGGAAACATTCAGGACTGTTTTAGCAATTTTACGTGTTATGTTGTTCTGGGGCATCCTGTTTATAGCACTGAGAGAGTTGAGTTACCAAGGTTTAGCACCTGAGATTAATAACACTCTTTATGTACACTTGAACCTCCCCAGTGAGTGTCTATTTGCACTGAAACAAATCTGTAGTGTACATATTTAGAACAGCAGCTCAGGGGAGTCACAGAAAGGTCTTAGACCCAGGAAAATCAAGAAAAGTGGCAGCAGTTACAAATGTTATGTATTCTGATACTTTTGCATGTTTTGTTTGATGACTTGTTAGTTACTTAAATTTCTTTTTTTTTTATGTGGATTTTATTTTGTCCTGCTTTTTCATCAGTGCATGCATTTTGCATGATTTTCTTGCTTGATTTTCAGTATTAAAATGCCTCTTACTAGGTTGCAATATGATAATCAAATCAAACTTCTTACTGTGGTAATTCTGTTGCTGTAATTCAATTCTTAAATATTATCAATATTTAGTATTCAATATTGTGTAAAATAGTGGAAGGTGTCCTCCTGTCCATGACAGGAGGGTTGGAACTAGGTGATCTGACCCAAACCATTCTATGATTCTAGGATATAGATTAAAGCCATAGACAGTAATTGGACATAAATTGATATTTGTGACATTAAAGTTGTCAAAGTACTTATTTACTTAGAATTTACTGGTTTAGGACTGTATTTCCTGGGGGTTTTAATATATTTTAATACAAAGGTTTGTAAGAAATCTAATGAAGTGTTCAGTCAGTACTATGTGATATGGTTATCATTGGCCTCTGTGAATAGTGCATCTTCTGAAATTAGCTGGGTATGTTAAACAAAGCATATGGAGAAATTCTTCATTGATTTCCTTCTGTTGCAAAGTGTGTGCCCACTCCTCTGCTGCTGACACATTCCACAGATGGAGGGGACTCAAGCACAATTAATATTCCTCAATCTGGGATATTATTTGGGGTTCATTTTGTTATGTGTCTGTTTATAGTTTGGGCCACGCATAGCATGTGAATTCCTGGTTAAAATTCTCACATTTAAAAAAAAATTCTTTCTAGGAAAAAAAAAAAATTCAAATTTGATAGCATAATGGAAATGGTCCTATTTGTCTGTACAGAATCTATATGTAAAAATCATCCTGATTTATATGCACATGTACACATATGTATATACTCTCAAGTTGGCAGATATGCTACAATGGAAATTTAAAGCATGCTGGAAAATGAAAGGCAACTGTAACTGTGATTAAAATTTTGAGATTAGTATTAGATTTTTAATGAGAATTTTTTAGTAGGTAGAAAGACAGTAAGATAATATCTGCAGGCACCACAGGTGTAGCAGCTATTTTAGAGTTTGGTGATGTTGAATGCGATACATTACAAATTATAGACAAGGATTTTCAATACTGTATTTGTTTATGTTTATTTTTTATCAAATGAGGCACATAGTCTTACTATATAGTATATTTTGATCTCACAATGTTCCTTGGAACATAATATACATAAATATACATTTTATCATTATTTCTCATGCTTCTCTGAGATAGCTGCTTTATTTTTCATAGTTGCACAGTTTTTGAAATCCTCTTCTGCTTTGCTTGAGTGCCATCAGCGTTTTCAGTTGATAACTCTGTTTCTTTTTCTTACTGTTGTTTCAGCTGTGTCAACTTATTCCAGGGAGGGTTGTCGTAAAGAGTCTGCTCTAGACTTGATTTTTGTTTTTCCATTTCTCTCTCAGGACTTTTCTGAGGTCACTTCAGACTTTGATGTTACTCATGGATGGATAACGTCAATAATACCATCCTGTCAGCTTTATGTTCTGGTCTTCTTCTCTCCTATCTATTGAAATGCTTTGAATCTTCTACATTTGGCTACATCGTAACTTCCTAATTGTAAATACTGAAATCAGTTTCTTGAGTGGGACAAAGATTGCTTATCATGCCTCTTGCTCTACTGCTTAGTTTAACTCAGGTCTTAACTCTTACATCATACTATGGATTTGTTATGCATCTTTCTTCTCTGTAATTTCAGTTAATAGTTTCTGAAATACAGCTAGAAATGGAGAGATACTCCTATCTCTGCTAGTTCACTTTATCTTTTAATATGTTGTTTCTGAGCTGCAAACATCTGACCTACTGAGATTCAGAATGCTATGTTTGGATGCTTTGTCCCCCATAGAAAGTGAAATTACGTCTTCCATGACATCTGTTTGGTCCCATTTAAGAAACTCGGCAAGAAAGCAAAACTTCCTGTTGCTTGAGATTGAAGTATAGCAATTCTCTTCCAATGCTAAAGGCCCAGTGAGTTTTAGGATATTTCTGTATGCTACAAATCAGCTCCTCCTTATGAATAATTTTGTCATAAACTTTTATAACAATTATGTTCCTCAAAGAGGCAAGTAGCATCTTGACCTTGGGGTCAAGACATTCCATCCATAGACGTCAAAGGCATCTTTTTAGTGGGCTGCATAGGGATGCCATGCTACTTGCTTTTAAGTGGCTAGAGAGTCTGAACACTTCAGAAGGACAAGGTCAGTTCTAGAGAGAAGGCAATGTAGCACAGAACATACCAGTTCTTAAAAAATGTTGTTTGTATTTGTTGGATGTAGTACTGCAGTATTCTGACTGTACGTGCTGTTTCACCTAAAGAGTAGGAGTTTCGTTATTGCTGTCAAAAATGAGTGGTGTTGCTATTGCTACCAAACCTTTCCAGTGTAGTACAATATATTCATCTTCTTGCCATATTGTCATCAGGTTGAACAGTTAACAAATCATCTCAAAGAAAAAACAGACAAATGCAGTGAGCTTTTGCTCTCTAAGGAGCAACTTCAGAGAGATATACAAGAACGAAATGAAGAAATTGAGAAGCTAGAATGCAGGATAAGAGAACTGGAACAAGCCTTAATCCTCAGTGCAGACAATCTGCAAAAGGTATTGCTTGGTATAAACTTATCAAGGCTTTGCTACTTTCTGATTTTCTTGAGACCAAAACAGTGTATTTTTTTATCTGACTATTACTAATATAATTTCTATTTAAAGGTAGAGGAAAGGAAACAGTTTGGTACCATCATAGTAAAGGGAGAGTTACCCCTTGAAGTACAACTGCAAGCTGAACGAGAAGCTGTGGACAGAAAGGAAAAGGAGGTAAAATGCCTGTGAAATGTTCCGTCTTTCCTCTGCTAGTTTGTTTCGTCAGTTTTTGCTTTCTGTTGAGTTTAGTGAAGTATACAGATGAAATTTTTTACAGATCACAGAAACAGCAGTCCAAATCCCTTTGAAATTCTCTTGAGAGTGATAGCCATGATAGTTGTTCTGTTTTAATATTTATGACTTGCAAGAATGTTTCTGAAATCAAAATTGAGCCCAATTAAGAAAAACTTCATAGTAATTTCAGCTGATTTTTTAGTGGGGTTTAAAATTCCATTCAGTTTAAGGACTCGTTACTGGGTACACATCCTTTTGTTTGTGTGTAGCAAACCAGCTCACTGTAGACATTGTACTTGAAAATTATGGCATTTAATTTTTGGTATGGCTGCCTACTCCTTTTGCACCATTTTTTTTTGAAATATAGGTCACGAACCTTGAGGAACAATTGGAACAGTTTCGAGAGGAGCTAGAAAATAAAAATGAAGAAGTTCAGCAATTGCACATGCAGCTAGAAATTCAGCTAAAGGAATCCAGTACACATTTGCAAGAACTTGAACAAGAGAACAAACTATTTAAGGTAACTGCTTAACAGAGAGGCCTAGAGCCTTATTCTCTCTCCTCTCTAGAAGTAGTCTTTGAAAATGGCCAGATACCAAATTCTTTCTCTTTCTCAAGCATTCCAAAGTTCAGTTTACAAAAATATTTAAAAGCTCGTATAATTACTTCTCATTCCTTGGAATCTGTTTATTTTAATTCCTGCACCTGAAATACTCAGACAAGAACATGCAGAAAATGTTATGTGTACCTCTAACATGTTTTGGTTTGTTTTTTTTGACAGGATGAAATGGAAATACTGGGACTAGCTATCCAGAAATCTGAAGATACCACTATAAAGGACCATCATTTAGTGGCTGGGAGGCTTGCACACATCATGCAAGAAAAGGAGCAGGAAATATATCATCTTCATGAACAAATTGCAAAACTGCAACAGCAACTTGAGGCCACAACTGACAACAAGGTACATACTTCTGAAATCTTTTTTCAGAGTCCTACTTTGTGCTGCTAGTTGTTTGAAGGAAAAAGCCCCTCTGTCCCCTACCAATTACATTATCTTCTATTGCTGCCTTAGCCTAAAAACACAAATGTTTCAGTTTCAAGCAATGCTTTAAACCTAAGCTCTTTTACCTCTTTAGTCTGATTTTTTATGAAAGATGCTTTTTGCTTGCTTTTCTTTTCAATTATTCTATCTTATTTCTACTTGAGTTTTTGTCTTAAATTCTTCATTCCTTATTCTTCTAATACTTCTGAACATTTAATAGTATGCAGGTAGCTGAATTCAATCTCAGCATTCATTTTAACACCTTCCTTCCTGTGTCTTACATTCAGTGTTATGTTCGAGTGACACCTGCTGGATCACATTGGATTTTAAATTTTTTTTTTATCAGTTGAACTTTTGAGCCCCATGCTTGTGAATCATAGAATCATAGAATCATAGGGTTGGAAAAGACCTCCAAGGTTGGGTTGGAAAAGACCTCCAAGATCATCAAGTCCAACCCCTGATCCAACTCCAAT
Organism: Empidonax traillii; assembly: GCF_003031625.1. Taxonomy (NCBI): domain Eukaryota; kingdom Metazoa; phylum Chordata; class Aves; order Passeriformes; family Tyrannidae; genus Empidonax; species Empidonax traillii. Next base: position 633,310 of record NW_020955577.1, read on the forward strand.
TACTATATCATGGCACTAAGGGCCACATCCAATCTCTTTTTAAAAACCTCCAGGGATTGTGTGAATACTCTGTCATCATACCCGTGCTGGCAACATCTTTTATCCAGTTTGAAGCATGGAGGAGCAAAAAAAATGTGTTTTATTAGAAATAGAGACCAAAAAACAAGAGATTTAACATCTATAGCTTTCTGTTATTTTTCAGTTTTGTGTTTTAATGATAATCAGCTTCATCTCCTTTTGGCTTACTTCCATTTTATACAGATACAACACACTTGATTTCAGCAGAAATACTACTTACTTTGCATTGATGTGACAGCAGAAGCAGACCTTCAGTCAGATTTTTTATAGGAAGAAAAATTGATTTTTTCAGTGGGTGAATTTTTGATTCTTACCACTTTAAATGTCATTTATTAACCATAAGCTTGAACTCAAGAGCAAGTATTATGCAGTAATTTAAGAACAGGATTTCTGTTACCCCTTAGTAGCTGATTGAACATTTAGGCTAATATTTATTAGGACATATTTAATCCACTGAAATAGAGCTCTGACTGAGATGGATAATTTCACTGAGTCTTTATGTGCAAAATTCAGTTATAAAGAACCCAAGTGAATAATGACAGAACTTTGAATTGGATTTAGGAAATTGTATTTAGGAAACATACTTCAGGAATCCAGAATGGTTTTGCTCTATGCAGTGACTCTAGTAATAGAGTTAAAATTCTTGCCCTGAGAGAAATACCCAAGATTCAGTTATAATTCATTTTAATGATTGGTTCTTCTCCTGATATATAAAACTGCATTTTCCTAATTTCATCCTCTTACTTGGTTTTATTTTTCAGGACATTAAATACTTACTCTGCTTGATTATGAGATCAGTATTAAATATTAATAGATTATTTTTAGGTTAATCCTTATTTCCAAGTCACTTAGACATCTTCATCCCACTAAGTGCTTTTCTTTTAATTAGTGTATTTGCCTTCTGTGGGCCTTTATTCCATTATGTTATGAAGAACAGAAACTGTTATGCTGAGTTGATAGCAATCACCAGGATCACTGTTCTTTTTTCTGCCTGTGGCACAGGGGTTGAAACTAAGGTCCCTTCCAACCCAAACCATTCTATGATTTTGAGCTTTCTGTTACCTCTGTGGATTTTTAAAATCAAATTCTTCGTTGGAAAATCAGGCCCCCTAATTTATATAGTCACATTTATCCTTTATTTTTGTGCATATTATGCTTTTTACTAAGTCATGGACTTATTCTATTTAACTAACTAAGCATAGTGAAGTATAGAGAGACAAAATAAAAAGCATGGCTATTTGAGTAATGAATTTAATCATCATTCTTCTTTTCTGCATTTTTTCTTCATATTTCTAAAAGGCCCTTTTAGAGTTCTTATCTATTTTAGATACCATAACTGATTTTTTTTTTTATAATATGCATTTCCAAATATTTTTGATATATTTTCTTCTGTCTTTTTCATTTCCAGCGTAGAAGCACTGTTCATTTCAGATCTCCAAACATTCCATTAAAAAAATATATCCACTTTGTTTCTCAGACTTACTACTTACAGTCTGGGATGACTTTACTTTGTCTTTGTAAAGACAAAATCTTTTGTCATTCTCCTACATTCAAACTAGAATTTGCCCCTACTGCAATTTAACAAGAAGGTTTTTTGAAGAACTTTATGAAACTTATTCTACTGGACTCTAATAACTTCTTTTTATTCCTTTCGCTAACACTTCTTATTTAGTAAATTTAGTGTTCATCAACACCAGTCTTTCCATTTTTTGTTAATACTCATTTATTAAAAACTGATATGTCTTCTGTTTTCTGCATCATGAAGTCATCACCTTAATATTTGCTCAGTTACACCATTTTATTAATTTCCTTGAATTTTGGGCCCCTTATGCAGGCCCTTATGCAGACCTTCTAAAACCAAGTATCTTTAGAACTCTAGGAAAGTATTATTCTCAGTGTCTTCATGTCTTCACCATTCTCTTTGAATTTTGTTTGGATAGTCATATATATTGTAAAATAAATACTTCTATAACTTTGTCTCTCTTTACTTTGATTTAAACTATAGCACAAAGAAATAATTGTGCTCTGGGTCTATAAGTACTATTTGCCCTGCGTGTTTCTGAGCACTCTGCTTATGTGTGTGCACACAGAAAAGACAACACATATTTAGGTTTGTGGTAGAAAATGTCAGAGTCAACTGATAGTTGTTTTCTATAGTCTAAGATGAAAACTGTTCTGTATTTCTCTGAATTTACAAATGCTTTCACTTCATCTGATGCTTTAATACCCATTTTGCAGTTCTTTATGGTCACAGGCTACTTTGTCAGTCCTGTTTGAAGATGCCTTTAGAAGAGACATCATACTAAGAAATTCACTGAGCACAGACTTTCTTTTATGAGGTGTTTCAGCATTTGATTAAACTGTTTCTATGAAGTCCAGGACAAAAATTATCTGAGGGTTTAATAGTTACCTGTTATAAAATCCTTTTCTTGGATTTGGGTTTTTTTTTCCCCAGGTTCTTGAAGAGCAGAATGAGCATATACGGGAGCTTGAGGCCCGGGTAGAATGTCTGAAAAGTGAACAAGAACGCGTGAAGAAAAAGAATGATGAGGAAGTAGAGCAGTTGAATGATGTAATTGATAAGCTTCAGCAGGAACTGGCAATTATTGGACAAAAAATACCTGCAGACATTGCTGCTTTTCAAGAAGATCCTGACAGTCTGAAACACATGCTTGAAACAGTTCTGGCAGAAAAGGAAGCTCTGGAAAAGCAAGTAGAAAACATAAATGCAGAGGCGTCCCAAACAAAGAATGAGCTTCAGGAAACAAAGTTAGAAGTGAACCAGTTAAAGCAAGAAATAAGTGTGTTAAAAAAAGAGCATGAAAGAATAACAGAGAAATATAAGTGTGCACTGATAAAAGGTGATAAGTCAAAAGCAGAAGATAGGAGCAGTGGGAAAACTGAGCAAGGGGAAGAAGGCTTATGTGAGGAGATAGAGGTGCTAGATCAGTCCCTGATTAGGGCTTCTGAAGAGAATACAGGAGTCACCATTAGCAAGATGGAGATGCAACTGCAGCAACTTCAGGCATGCATTAAGGACAAAGACTCAGAACTGTGCCAGTCCTACAATGAAATAAAAGACCTGAAAGAGCAAAGCAAAGCTGAAAGGGAAACACTTAAAAAGAGGATATTAGAACTGGAAAAGACACTAGTGGAGAAAGTTGCTGCTGCTCTTGTGAGTCAGGTTCAGCTAAATGCAGTTCAAGAGCAGAGGAAATTCATGCAGGAAATTCAGGAAGCTTCAAAATGTGTGGAGGAAGCAAGCAAGAATGACCAAACAGTGGGTTTGAGTGGTAGAACTGAAAATGAGACAGAATCAAAATTATCACTCTTAACACAGAAGCTTAATGAGATGGAAGACCAACTGTCAATGGTAAATCGTAACTTGGAGATAGAGAAAGAAAACGTAAAAGTTGCACAAAAGGAAGCTAAAGTGAAAGAAGAGCGATTCTTAAAACTTCAGCAATTACTAGAAGAGGTTCAAGAAAAATATAAAGGAGAGATTCAGAAACACATGAAGCAAGAAGAAATGCAGACATATCAGGTAATTAGATGCCATTTTCTTTTGGCTTGGTTTCACGAAAACCTGTTATTTTACATAAAGTATAAATGAAATGGTTCTTAATGAGAATAATTTTATAAATATTCTTCTATGTGAGGTACTTTCATTTCTATATTAATCCTGGAGTTACAAAGAAGAGAAGGGCGTTATTTTAGGTGAACCTCGCTATTGCTTTCCACTTTGCATTAAAAACATTTTGCCTTTTTATGAATGCAGAGTGATTTTGAATTTTGAACATATACTTTCTTATTCTTAATTTTAATTGACATAGAGTGGAATGAATTACACTTTTACATGATGTGGAGGTAGACATATAAAAATTAAAATTATAAAAATTATCTAAGAGGGGATTCAGAATGACATGGGAAATTATATAAATTTGTCTGTACAGGTATTTCTGGGAGAGAGGTTGGTTGTTTATGTGTGTTTTGAGCTTGGTTTATGTTTTCTCACTTTCCTGTCTCAGTTCTGAAGATATTTCCCATCAGTAGTTTTTCCAGTATACATTTGTCCTGATTTCCATCCACCACTGTTTTGTTGCCTATGAATTTAAAACCTTCAGTCGAAATTGACTATTCTTGATAATATGAACATGGGCTTGATGTCTCTGAACTTGAGAGTTTCAGCAATCATGGAACCCAGAACTAGACAAAAAAAGGTTCTAGGATCTTCCATCCCAATGCAGATTGAATTAATGGCATAAGTGATGCCCAAAAAAAGCAGATAAAACTGTTTAGACAGAGTTTTATGCCTAAAACAGCAAGGTATTTATTGATTGACGGCCGGGCAGCCTGCCAGCTAGTGCTGGGAAAACAGGCTCCAAGCTGGTTATGTTAGAATGAGTATTTTATACAGGTTTGGCAATGATTACATCATAACCACATACATATTTATATTATTGCATCATTAGATTACAATATTCATAACAGGTGGAGTTAGGGGCGGAGATTGAGGCGTGGTCTCTATTTTGAGGAATATTATGGTGGTAGATCCTGCCTTACTTCCTCATGGGGTCTCAAATTCTCTCCTCTTCATCAGGTGACCTTCATGACCTTTCGTTCTTTCCATTGTTCTGTGTTCTGATCACTCAGCCTTAAAGAAACCCTTGGCTTTAGACCCACTCTACTCATTCAAATGTCACCTTGGCTCCTCTGGATGAGATTTATGGGCGTTGGGTTCTTTGTCCAGTGTTTGTTGTGGTTCCGTTAAGGTCTGATGCCCAGCACGGGACAAAGTCTTCCTGTACGAAATGTAGCTTACAGTAAACGAAATATAGCTTTTGGTAAACTATAAGTCGTACAGGGGGGTAGGGGGGCTCTTATGGGTTTATAGTAAAAGTATTTCGATTAACCCTTCCTGTTTCATTAGTGTCTTATAAATTAAATAATATTATCAGACCTCATTTCCTACTCTCTGTTGACCTTCCTCCAAGTGCCCTCTGTATGGTGTAGGCAATTTCTGCTTGCAGTTCAGTTAAGTGTAAGAAGACAGTCTTTCCTCCTGTAGTCTCTTAATTTTTTGAGGTTATGTTAATCCAAATAACATATATTTGTTTTCCCCTTTGGTCTTTTCATTTTGTAAGCTAGTGGGAAAGTGATCAGTGCTGATAAGACTTGATTCTCTACCATTTTCCCTATCTTATGTTGCCATCTAGGTTGGACCGCAGCTCACTGAAAGTCAAAATGTACCTATGAATGAACTTGAACAAGTGAAAGAAGAGGCAGCTGCTGCTAAGGAAGAACTGAGCAGTTACAGAGAAAAGGCAGAAAAACTTCAGCAAGAGCTAGCAGTAAGAACCAGATTGTTACATACTGTATTTCAAGCAAATGATTATACAGAACTTAGTGTGCATATAGTGCTATAGTTTTTTTAAAAACCTTTTACTGAGAATGCCACCAAGAAAAGCAAGCAGTCAGTGCCTACTGTCAGCGGAACAGAGCTGATGCTGTAGATCAAATCTTCACTTGTTACCAAAGTACATAGTTCTACAGTCCACTGCAGTGCAACAGTGGATCTACAGATGTATTTTTTAGGAGATAATTTTTGATATCATGTGTTGTAACTGCATTAAAATAGGACTGAACTGAGCTGTAATGGTTTAGAGGATTGCTTGGATTTTAGATATTTTAAGTATTTGGAAGGACTGCAAATGAGATTCTCCATATTTACAGGTAAAGGAGGCAAGTCTAATACATCTTCAGGAAGACCTGTGCAAAGTTAAAGAGAATCTAGTTCAAGCAGAAGAGAGGCTTGCAAGTTACCTGAGAAAGGACAAGGAAATGGCAAAAACTGAAAGCAAGAAGGATGCAGAAATGTTATGTGATTTGTCAAGCAATGGGTCTTCTCTAACTGGAAAAAGCTCCTCATCGCAAACAGACAAGACTGTAGAAATCAACAGCTCTATGCAAACTTCACCAGTCTCTGTTAAAAATGCAGAAATTCAAATTGATTTGCAAAATGAATGTTCTTCAGAAGAGATTGCAGAGATCATAAGAGAGTTTACGGAAAAAATTGACCAAATGCAAGAACTCCATGCTGCTGAAATCATGGACATGGAGACAAGGCATATCTCTGAATCTGAAGCATTAAAGAGAGAGAAGTTTGTTGCAGTGCAAGTATTGACTGAAGAATGTAATACATTAAAGGAAGTCATAGAAACTCTACGAGCCAAAGAGGTATGTATCCTATTTTATATTCATTGAACTACTTCAGTTTATGGTTTTTCTCTTTCTACAAAAATTTCCATTTAAAGTCTGTTAAACATGAACCACTTCATGTTCAGGATAAAGCTTCTAAGTATTCTAATGTTTCCATGGCCTTGGGAGAGACTGTGAACCCCTTCCTCAGCAAGTTAAGCTGCGAGGGTGCTCAAGGATCAAGTGCTTCCTTATGCTTCTACCTTGAACCTGGTCCTGTTCTGTCAAGTGGGGACAAGTGTATTGTTGAATGCCATCTTTGTTGTCTCTGGTTTTATTACTTTGATTGCAGGGGAAGTGGAATAAAGAGGCTCACATTGTTTCCTGCTTCTTAGAAGTCAGCCCCTTACTGAAAGTGTTTAAGGGGTGAGGGGTGTTTAAAGATTTGATTGTTTTCTTTTCTAAATACAGAGAATCCCAGTTTCTGAAGCAGCACGTTCTCCACCATACCAAGCTAGAGATGGAGGGTCTAGTGGTAAGAAAAAAATTTTTTATATATTTCAAACAGCATTATGTATTAAATCTGCTTTTTTGATATTAAGTTTGCTGTTAAAGAGTTTGTGCTATAAGAAATCAAAACAACTATTTCCTAGAGAGAAGCAGAAGCCTGTTGCACTAACAAAAGGTGCTGGGCCTTGTCTAATAATTAGCTACAAAAGGAAAATGTCTAAAGCGGAGACGGGTTGAGTTGAGGCATCAGATGCTAATTTTTTTTTCTTTCCACTGTTGTTCCTATATTCTTCTTACCTATTACATTATCTCTTCAGCATAGCTTCATCATCTCTTGACAGTATTTAAAGCTAAAGCTCCCTAGCAGTGGGAGATAAGAACAGGTGCTGACTTCTCGAAGAGCAACAAAAATTATTATTGTGATCCTTTTCAAGGGGAAGGCTAAGCATATTAAGAGGGGTTGATTTGGCAGAAGTGTTTGTGCAAGTAGTTGTTTCTCCTTTAAAACTAAACTAAGACTTTTAAGTTTAGTTGGGTTTTGGGGTTTTTTGTTGTTTTTTTCGTTTTGTTTTGCTCTTGCTTCTTTGAAACTGAAGAAGAAAAACTATAAAAGAGGTAGTCTTCAGGCTTAGAATCAACCCTTAGTGACATGCAACTACCTCTTACAACAACAGATAAAAAATACTGTTTTGATGCCTGTTCTTCAAAGCTTCACAGTAATCCAGCTTTTATGTTTTTCTCTCCTTTTATTTTAGACTCCAGTTCAGACTGGAGTCAAGGAATGTATCTTGCTCAGACCCAAGGATCCGACACAATATCTGAAGGAATAGATGAAGGTGAAACTTCAACTGATTTACTTTCAAAAAAAATTAAGGTAAAATAGACCTGATCTTTTTTTTTTTTTAATGGACCAAGAGTGATACTACCAAAAATTTAGATTAGCTGCTGCTTGACCCAGTGAAAAGAGAGCCATTTAGATAAGTTTTAGTGTTGACTATTTTATTACAAAATGATTCTAAACAATTACGCACATTTTTGCATTTTAAATGCGGTTAAATATGAGTTTTGTAAATAGCTTGTTCTCAATTATGATTAGGAGAAATAAAACTATTGTTAATTATAATTTATTGTAGTTATACTGTATTAATGATAATGTCATGATCATATATTAGATAATTTTATAGATTCTGTTGGTATAGGTGTAGGTGTAGAGCCCCAGCTTCAGAGTAATTTCAAAAAATGAATTGCAAAACTCACTTGGAAGCTTCCCAAGACTTTGTTTTTAAAATGTCAGTTTCCATCAGCAAGTATTCTAAAAAATTAAAAATTGATTTGCAGATGTACACTGGATATTTTCTTTTGAAACTGAGGAAAAATACACCTATTTAATACGTTTCTATTTGAGAGACATTAGTAACTCAGTGAAACGTCCATCTTTGATATGAGGAAGTATAAATAGCTTCTTTACGCTGATCAAATTAGAAGTACAAGTATTCCAATATGTATGAAATAAGATTATGATTATTGTTGTTGGTTATATTATATGTTGTTGTTGTTATGGCGTTACTGATTTCTTTTTGCATTTATTGTAGGGTTTGCTGAGAGCAGTCCATCATGAAGGCATACAGGTGCTGTCTCTCACTGAATTTCCATACGGTGAAAGAGATCTGTCACCTCATAAACAAGAGCCAGAACCTTGGCTAGAGGAAAGAAAAGCTTTTCTAAGCACTATTTCATCTTTGAAAGACCTAATTGCAAAAATGCAACTTCATAGAGAAGCTGAGGTATAAATGATGTCATAAGATCCTATCTAAATAAAAAATAATTTATGATAACCTGATAAGACACATTCACAGTTCAGAGGTTTAAATGCTTAAACATAGTGTTACAAGGCAAAATATTTTAAAAATATGCTGTAAAACTGCATATTGCACTTTATGTTAATAGTCTATCTTAAATTATAGCTTGTATTTATTCTTCTGTGCATTGATATCTTTTGACTGTATAGATCCACCTTTTAAAAAGAATTCTATTTTGAAAGCATGTTCCAGGAGTAGTTAAAGTAGATTTTTGAATGATGCTAGTTATTGGTGTAATAGAACTTAGATGCTATTAAAAAGATACTGTAATGAGAGATGTAGTGAATTATTTAAAATACAACATAGTAATAATCAGTAATCTATTAAAACTTTTTAAGACTTACTTGCCTGTTAAATTACCCCAGTTAGATTTTTGGATATATGTAGGCAGTTTCTATTATAATTTCAGCATTTCCTTCAGCATGCAAAGTGGGGAGATTAACTTCATGTCATTTAAAATGAAATCTTTTTCCTACACAATATCTGCACACTGCTCCATAGCTCTGTGACAGCCAAGGAACGTACATGTAACATAAAAATTGAAAGAATAATGTGATACAATAACATAAATAGTAACTCCCCAGGCCTAAACCTTCGGTTACAAAAAGCTAGATCGCCTCCATCTGAAACAGAGAGGAAGTTTAGCATTTGTGAATGCAAAAGAAATCATAACATATACAATAAATGCATGCATTTGTATGAATGAATGTTATGCAGTTATTGAGTAAGAAAAGCTAAATATTCCACTGAAAATACACGCTTTACATAAAATTATAATGATGTAATCTTTCAATTCTGCTGATTAAATTTGTTTTATACCACTGCAGATTTATGCAAGTACTGAATCTCCTGAAAATGTCTCAGACTGGCGAGGAGAACTTCTGTGTGCTATTCAGCAGCTTTTTGTGAGGGAACAAAATGTTCTTCTTGCTGCGTTTCAAACTGAACTTGCAGAACTGGGCACAAGAGATGCAGTGATATTGATGAATCAGTTAGAGCACAGACTACAAGAGCAGGTAATATAAACCATACTGTAGTCAAAGTGTGTTTTTCTACATTAGATTTTAATTTTGAATGTATAAATCCATTAAAAATATACATATTAATAGTAGTTTTAAGAGTGAAAACAAAGTCAGACTTGTAGGGAGAAATGGTGTCTTTAAAAAAAAATACATGGTATGGAAAAGAGATTTTTGGGTGCACAAGCTATAATAAAAATACAGCTTTGAGAGATCAATTTTAATTAAACACAGCTGTCCTGATGTCATTAAGTTAATTAGAATTATGTTATACTGTCTAAGAGAATAAGGTAGCTTGTATATGTGAAACAGGTTGTAGGAAGAGAAAGTGATAAGGCTGCTATGGGACAGAGAGAGGTCAGTTACCTCCTCTGGAACATGGAAGGATTAGTAAAAAATTGGGGAAAAAAAGTTTTGCCAGAAAAATGATAGCTCTTCTCATTCTGTAACTGTGATGCCTAGTAGAGAAATAAAAAATAATTCTTCAAAGTATTATAATATTGACTTAATTGAAAATGTTTTGAATGTGTATGCACTATGAATATGTAAGTAAATGTGATTTCAACACCATAGATACTATATTTTTATTATATTATTATTAGTTATTCTAATTAGATATTCTAATAAAATCTGGAGTTTTACTTTGAAATATTTGTAATGCTAATAGGCAACTAACCAGAGAGCAGCAATGGACTGTCTTCAGAATGCAGATAGAAGAAGTTTGCTGATGGAGATTCAAGTATTGCATGCTCAGATGAAAAGTAATCCAAAGAGAGAACAAGAGATTGATTCAAAAAGCCAAGGTGACTTCTGTGGTAATATATGAGTGTTTCCAAATGCTTTCATGACAGTGCTCATAACGTTCTAAGTGACAAAAATGCTGACTTTCTTCGCTCTCTGATTTTGATACGCATGTTCTGAACATGCATACTTTTCATCTTTTTCAATCTAATTCAACTAATTTTGAAAAAATTAAGATATAATCTGTGTTCTTACGACTTGTTTCAAACTGAAAGTGACACAAAATTATATTCAATTGCTATAAAAATTGGGCTTATATTGTAGGTTATGTTCCATGTACATGCTTCACTGTTTAGGTTCAACAGATTTGAAATTGTCTAAGTTGGATAGTCAGTCATAATGCAGAAACTAAGAAGCAATTAGAATGAAGAACAAAAAATTCAGAGAGCAGGTATACTTTAAAATTAGGTTAAAGCGCACTGTCAGTGTTTAGTGACAAAAATTTGGTCATAAGTATATATATATAATATGCCTAACTTCAGTTATGTTAGTCATTATCCAAATTATGCATATTGATGCAGTTGCACACGTTTTGGAGCCTTTAAGAAGTTCAGGAGTTAAAGTGGTTTCTTGAAAGTGTGAAAGGTATTCAAATATAAAAGGCATGATTTTGCTTTTATTCCACTAATGAAAGAATATATTATTTTAAAATATCACTCTTAATGATAGTCTTGTGGTTATGTTCTGGCTAGGGAAAGCTTTGGACAGTGTTTGTTTACGAAATAATTTCCATATTAATGGTATTCTCATTAGAAGCACTGGAGTATAATATGCAGCAGAAGCAGTTACAGATACTGGAGATGCAAGTGGAGCTCCGGAGTATGAAGGACAGAGCAGCTGAGCTTCAGGAACAGCTGAATTCAGAGAGAATGATGGGCGCAGAGCTGAGGAATGAACTGGCACAAGCCAAACTAGAGCTTGAAGCAACCCTTAAAGCACAGCACAAGCACTTCAAGGACCTAGAAACCATCAGGTTGGCTTTCAGTTGGCAGTTCAGCTTTCTGTGTTGACTGTGAAGATTCTCTTTCCTAATCTGAAATCATAATACTGATTTTATTAAGGGCGTTGATCTCATGTAATGTAAATGTTTCTCAGTTTTTCTGTTAAACATATCTGAAAAAAAATAGACTTTTGTATTAATATCAAGTTTCTTTTTAAATTTTGACACAGTAGGCTACTGTATATGAGCTAATTAGTAGACCATATTTATTAAAGGTTTTCCTGCTTCTAAAACTGATCATTGAGAAAAAAAATCCAAAGTTAAGATGACTTTGCAAGTACTTCCATAAGTACTCCTAAGTGTTGCTTTGACATGGTTGGTAGCAGAGGTAACAGGCCAAATATTTGGCACTTAAGAAAGCCATTATTATTTATGCCTGTACCAGAGAGATGTGCCCATGTACAGTATCTTAATGTTCAGCTCAGAGCTAACAAATTAACGTAGAGTTTGAATTAGGATTACTTTTAATATTACCTTACAGCCTTTACAGACTATCAGGAGCAAAATTCTTTTGCAAACTGATGCAGAATTGATTTGCAAAAAAATGAAAATTTGGGTCATAGATTTTTCTTTGTCCCTAAATATAAATTTCTTTTCTTGAGACACATAGCATCAAGAAGCACATTCTTGCAGATTTTGTCCAATGACTGGATTCAGTTGAACACTAACTGCCTCTGAGACACAAGTTAATGAAAAACAATAGCTACAAGTATATCAGGATGGACACACTCTGTGGTTCTTGAGCTGTGCAACTCTTTTGATTTTGAGTTAGTCTGTTACTCTCCTACACTGTTTTCAGTGCACAAGCCAGAATAAATACCGAGTAAGTGACCTTACTGTGGTAGGATTAGAGCCATTGCCTAATGTAAAGGTTGATCATTTCTCTTTTAGGACTGAAGTTAAAGAAAAAGCAGCTGAGCTAGATATTCTCAAGGATACAATGGCCAATGAACAGAAAAAATCAAGAGAGCTACAGTGGGCTTTGGAAAAGGAAAAAGCTAAAATGGAGCGTGATGAGGAAAGAGGAAGAGAAGAGCTTGAGGTATTTCATAATCCCAAAAGGCCTGGAACATCAAGGAATGAAATATATTCTTTTGGTTAACATTTCATCTCAGCTTACATTTTTGTCCAATGCATGCTCCATGTTCTGTTCTCAACTGCAGTATTGTACCATCTAGAGCTGAAGAAAGATGTCTAGAATCTGTGTGGCAGAGAAAGAAAAAGGCCTGATGCACATTCCATTTAAATCAGTAGGAATTTTTCAATGCTTTTCAGGGCCAAGATTAAAAGATTCTGTAAGGGCCCTGAGTTAATTCCATGAGACAAGATACTGCTAACATGGCTACACCCAGCCCCTACCACAGCCTAACTCTTAAAATGTAGTATTGAAGAATATTATTTAAGGAGACATACTGTTAGTCTCCATTTTAAAAGTCAGCAGTTTCACCTCATGAAAATCAAACTAGGGAGTTTATTTTTGAAGAAAATGCATTAGTAGCTTCCTTGGTACCTCTGCAGTATTTGGTATAGCGAAGGAGAGAGCAAGTATCCTAGTACTAGTATTAAGACAAAAAAGCAAATAATTTCAACAGCACAGATTTATTCAGGTCTTGAAATCTGAAGTTGAAAAATCATTTTCGGTGTTTAGAAAGTAAAAGCAGCTGGCTATCTTCAGTTTCAGAAGTACAGCTTTTTGTGTCTCATTATAAAATATGTGTTACAAAGAGTCTTTTATGAGATGATCTGATTTTAGAATAAAGATACCTGTGATGTATTTTAGTATCAGTAACTGCAGCATTCAGAGTATTGTCCCATTAATTATGACTAGCAAAACCTGTTAAAAGCAACATGTGTAGAGGGTAGCAGATTTGCAATTTGCAGAAGATAATGAGAAGTATTTGCAAATGGCCTTAATCAGTTCTTCTGTTTTCTTTTGAAAGGATTTAAAATTTTGTCTTGAAGATCAAAAACAAAAGAACTTACAGTTAACTAAACTTCTGGAGCAAGAGAAACAGCTGTCAGCTGATCTGCAACAGAAAATCGAATCCCAAGAAGCACTCAGTGCTGCCCAGCTGTCACGTGAGCGAGGCCGTAATTCTGAGTTGCAGGTGCTCCTTGAATCAGAGAAGGTTCGAGCTCTCGAAATAAGCAGTGCCCTGGAAAGGGAAAAAGAGCTATGTGCTCAGCTTCAAAGTGCTGAAGATAAGGAGCAAGCTGGAACACCTAATCCATCTGAGGAGTTACTTAAAGAGCTACAGAAACAAATGGATGACAAGCATGACCGTATAGTGGAGTTAGTAAGTGAGATGGAGAAGTATAAATTGGAATCTGTGCAAGTGAGACAACAAATGGAAAAAGAAAGGCAAATCCAGAGGAAAGCATTACAAGCAGAACAAGATGCTAACATAATGGCACAGAAGAAACTTCATGAACTGGAATCCAAAGTCGAAGACCTTCAGTGGCAACTTGGAGAAAAGAAGCAAGAAGTTCATAAATTAAGGAATGAAACAAAGAAGTTGCAGGAAATAATCCAAGATCTACAGAAAAAAGAACAGGAGAATGAAGGAAGAAAGGAAACCGAAAGGACACCAAGCCACAATCCAAATGAGGTACAGTAGGACTGAAAGCATTGTGTAATACTGAAATATGCAATTTAGCTTTAATTCTTTTGCTCAGTTAGCATTGTGTGTCTCTGTGCCTTTATTCAATGTGTAAAATAGCCTGAAGCTTATAGAACATGGGCACCAGAGGAAGGGAAAGGGAAAGCATTTGAGTTCACTGCCTAAAACTATTCACATGCCTCCTCCTGAGAGTGAAGTTATAGAAGTGTGTAAGGAGGAGCGTGAGCAGGAGAAATGCATCTGGATGTATACACACACTTTGTGTCTCAGTATAGGACAAGAGCATTCCCTGCAACCAGTTGCAGGAATGAACTATTCCTACTAAAAAATGCTCCAAGTCAGTGCCCTTAATCCTTAGTTCATAAACCACAAGGGGTCTTTGAAACATTTAAAATGATCTTCCAACAGCTTCAATAAATAAATGAGTAAGCAATCAAACAAGCATATGCATGAGTATGTGTATGTTAACTCACAAAATTGAAGAAAAAAATCAAGGCAAAAAATGGATTTAAGAATTTATCCTAATTTTTTCATGAATGAAAGTTGGAAACACTGTTGCCTTTCTCTATCATAAAAAGTTTGGAAAGTTTTTAAATTATTTTTAAATTACTTTTAAAACTTTTAGAAACTTCCCTGTACAAGATAGGTGTTGCTGGGTGAGTGATTTGTGGATAGTCACAGAAGAGCTTGGCAGGAGACTTGCCTCTTTGCTGACCATGTTTTTGCCCATCTTGACATCATTCCATGCTTTTTGCCAGTTATCTATCTGTGGAGCCAGGAAGGAAATTTTTCTCTCCATCTAATTTGGCTACTGGTTTTAATCTTCTGAAGCATTTGAAACTACCTACAGCTAGAGGCAGGATGTTGGGTATATTGGTAACTGTGACATCAGCAGCCTTCCTACCATGCTCAGTTTGTGCACCTTGTTCTTCTGCACAGAGGTAGCTGCCAGCACTGTGGTCAGTGAATATCTTCCCTTGGATCAGGTTGACAGCAGCTGTTGGGTGTTTTTGTCCTCCTCATCAGCAGACAGCATGATCTGCTTTTTTAGGATGTGCCTGGAATTTCAAATAATGATTCTTCTGCTGCTTCCTGTGACATTTACAACACTCTGCTTTTTTTCATTGGTGTCACACTGTAATCAAACAGCCAGTGGCAGAGCTGTGGACTCAGTTTCCTTGTGAGGGATAGCAGTTTTTCCATGGCAGTGTTGGGAGGTTGTTAGTGATGAACACATGTCCAGGGAGTTGCTTGGCTTGTGACAGCATTGGTGGTGTGGTTGCCTGTGACTATGGACTGACCTCCTTGACCTGCCAGCCCCTGTTCTTCTGACACTGAATTGGTCACCAAAACACATAGACCCAGTTGCCCAAATTCCATGTACAAGTGGTAAAGAGGCTGCCGGTGGAAGAAGCAGGCTTAGTGACTTCCTGCCGACTGGATTCACACTGTAGCTCTATGATTGCTAGATCTTAGCCAAGAAAGACATCACAGTACACCTTTCACAAATGATAGTTTAGGGGTACACTACAGTGTTGTAGTCACACTAAACCTCTTTCTGTGTCAGAATTGTGTGTTCTTCACTTTCTGGGTGTGTTTCAGAATCATATGTTTTCATTTTACAGCATTGGATCACATGCATTCTGTATATATATAAAAACATGTATTTCTTTCCAGACTACTTGGGATACCCCCAATGACAGAACAAGAAACTGGGTTCTCCAGCAAAAAATGGAAGGAGCTGAGACAAATGAATTGACCTACCACACTCTGACAGGAGACTTCTCTGCCGCTACTGAAATTCTGGAAAAAGTCAGACAAACGCTGCAAAATGCATCTCCAAAGCTGAAGCAGTTGGCTCGGAAAGCTGCTAGCAGGTTAGACCAGTCTTTGGCTATTTGGTTTTATTAATAGCAACCAGCAAGCTAATATTTTGGGTTTGAATCATAATCCACAAACTGCAGGATTTAATTGAGTTTGGGATTGTTCTATTTTTATAGTGTATGCTGTTACTTGAGATACACTGATGGAAGACAGGATCACAGAGTATCAAGTGCTGCTCTAAATCTTATATGTTTAGCAGGATCCTTTAGAAGTCACAGCAATATTGTCTTTTTTTTCTCTGAAAAGTGATAAGATTTAATTGGGTATGGTATGGTGTAGGTAGATGAATTTAAAACAATTCAGTAATTGAATAATTTACAATGTATAAGGGGATGAATATAGGGATTATTGTTCTGAATCATCCCCAAGAAAAAAAAAATATATGGTAAAGTGAAATTTATCTTGATTTTTTTTTATTGTCTCCATAAGATTAAAAAATAACATGGTACCAGGTCCTTGGGAGGTTTGAGTCTGTTTTTATTTTGCTGTGATGGTCATTTAATATTAAACATACATTCATTCATTCATTCATTCATTTGGGCAAAGCAGAATGCAGTATATCTGAAAAAAAACTAAGATTTTGCTCACACAGATTCAATAGATTTTTGGGAAGCAGAACCACTATTTTAAATGTGCTTCATGTAGAACATACTTATCTACAAATGAGTGGAAGCTGTTCTATACACATTTTTTATCAAATCAAGACAATTTAATTTAGAGTCACTGGGCAGTCTTGAAAATGTTGCCATGTCTCCAGTAACTGTGCTGAAGTGATTTGCTGAAGACCCAGTGCCTAGGGATCCATGGAACGTCCTGTTAGGCTGGCTCATGGTGTCAGACTGTACCTGCTGTTGAAACTGTCCTTTTTGTTTCAGATTACAGTTTGAAAAAGCAGATGATCAAGATTTCATTGCAGTACAAAATGCTATTGAAGAAGTTATTTCAGAACTGAAAATACTGCCCGGATTGTCCTGTCTGGAAGAGGTGAGAGTGCAGTGTTGCAGCTTTGGTGGGAGAGTTTGGATGATGAGCTGTGAGCGGAAACTGGCAAGGAGTTTGTTAAGCCTGTACTTATTCAGGTCTATACTTTGTAGAGGAAAACTCCAGTAAGTGTTCTGAATGGAGTTGGTAAAGTGTAAAAACCCCTTCCCTTTTGATGTTTTTTCAATTTTAAATACTTTAACAGTGATTTTTCAACTTTCAAATTAAAACTTTTCCAGTTTCATCATAAAATTTTGATTCAGATGGCTTTTTCTTTAAGGAAAGATATTTTCCTTTCAGCAGTATTCCTGTAACTGAAGAAATTTTGCTCAGTACTTCCTGATATTAAAATAAATATTTACTCTATTGTGTTGATACAACACATGTACTTAAACTGCCCTGTATTTACCAACAGGAAGGTCATTGAAGATTGAGTAGCATGCACCTGTGTAAAAAATGAAGTGAGATAATCTGTTACAAAGAATTCAGCAATATTTGATTTTTAAGTGAGCTTGGCTGTACTTTGAGCAAGTGTTTTCAATGTGACTTGAAAAAAGCTTTGAGGCTTTTCTTTTCCTCAAAGTTAGATAGACATAAAAGTAGTAGAAAACCTTTGCAAATTGTTATAGTTGGTACAATTGAGCTTGTATGAAAATATTCTGTTATAATGTACAGGATAAGTGTAGACAAGGAAGTCACGCCTAATGTATGGTTTACATGTACAATGAAGTTTTCTTTATTTAAGTTACTACAAAGTTATTGTCATTATCTACAAAAGTTTTTCACTGTAAGCCAGTCATTTTCAAGTTGGCAACTTGAATCTAATACAATTTGTGTTTGGTTTTCTTTCTTCCTTGTAGCTGAAGCTAGTGCTACCACCTGGGACTCCATCTAGCTCACTGACTGAGAGGCTGCTGAGACAAAATGCTGAGCTGACGGGCTTTGTCAGCAAACTGAGTGAAGAAAAGAATAATTTGAGGAATGCTGTTATGAAATTGGAGGAAGAACTGAGAAGATACCAGCACAGACAACCTTCTGGGGACTACGTATGTCTTTAGGGGTGCTGATATAATGGGTTATTTATAGAGTCTTTCTTGGTTTCCCTCTGCACCATAAATGGGTGTGAGTTGTTCTTGTTCAGTGGTCAGTGTATCTCAACTCCCTGTGTTAATTGTAAACTTTGTGATTTTACCCAGCTGCTTTTTGTTAAGCTCTCTTCTCTTTTAAATGCTCTTTTCGATCTGTGTCTCATCGCCATGTTAAGTAGCAAATAGATCCAGATAGCTTCAGGATCATGAAGCTAGGATGGTCCAACTGAGGGTGTGGGTTTTTTTGGAGAAGCTGTGTTTTTCTAGGACATTGATTGGGCTCCTAAACTCACTGCTTTTGAGGTGTCAGAATACAAGTGTGGCCTCAGATCCAATCAGTGGATAGTTTTTCTCTCATTAATTTTATGAGCTCTTCACCAAACCAACTACTAGAATAACACAGCTTAAGTTTTTCCAAACTGTGTGGTTCACATTCAGTTTCTTTTGTCTTCAGTCTTCTAGGCACTCATTGGATGTTGAAGTTAATATTGATGCTGTTGTTGCCTCTGAGAGGGAAACTTGGAACAGAGAAAGGCTGTCGCTGCAGAAATCCTTGAAACAAGCTGATGCAGAGCTCTCCAAGCTGAGAGCAGAGCTCAGGAGCGAGGCTTTCCTCAGAGAACTGGGATCTGATTCTGAAAATGCTGTATTAAGGGTAGGAAGACTTTTTTGCCCACATACTAACTACAACTGCTTTTCATTTTTACTTGGGCCTAGTTTTCATTGATTCACTCTGCTTATTCAAAGTAAACAGATATTAATTCAGTTTTAAAATGTTGATCCTCAGATACCAGACTTAGTTTTTCTTCCCAAGAATGGCATGTAAGCACCTACATTGTCCTTTGTGTATGCTCTGTTTCTTGCTGCTTAGGTGACCCTCAAATTATGAAGCTGCATTCAACAAGTGTGAGCAGCAGTGCAGTTTTCTCCATGATAGTGAGAAATGAATCATCACAGAAATGCTGTAGAAGTAACGGTGTCATAAGACTTCTAACTGTCATCGTTCTTGAAGCTTATGGGGCTTTTTGTCTTTTTTTTGTTGTTGCAGAGAATTTATGGCAAATACCTACGAGCAGAGAGCTTTCGGAAAGCTCTCATATATCAGAAAAAATATTTGCTGCTGTTACTAGGTGGATTTCAGGAGTGTGAAGAAGCCACACTGGCCCTCATAGCACGGATGGGTGGACAGCCCTCCTACACAGACCTCGAAATCATCACCCATCATTCTAAGGGTTTTACACGATTTCGCTCTGCAGTCAGAGTGTCCATCGCAATTTCAAGGTAAAGGGAAGGAAGTTACATTTTGAACAGATGTGACTATGCAGTTTAGTAAAGGCTTTTCTAGCTCTCTAGTGAAATCTGGAACTCATTGTGTTCCATCCTGTTTAAATGGTATTCATATTTTTGGTATTCATACATATAGGTAGATACTGTGTAGGGTAACAAGTTGAGAAGAGCATGGTAAAATCTGTAATAGGAATAAGAAGTATGATTGTAGTTGAAAAGGGTTCTGTATTTGATAATCACTGATGGAGTGTACTGGATAAAGTCATAGTATTAAAAAAAATTATTAGCAATTCTAGGGATTGCATTTACTTGCAAAGGTTTTATCTGCAACTTCATTTCCTTTAAAGATTAAATTCTTACATATAATGCAGATTTAGGAACTAATTTTCTCCATCTAGGCAGTCCTTTGAATTTCACAAGACTAAGGATGAGCAGGAATCAACAAGGAAGAAAAAGTAAAGTTTATTACAGCATAGTACTACCGTGTTGTAACAAACCTTCTTCACAAAGGTTTGAATCCCCAAGCGCTTCTGCTTGCTATCGTTCTGAGCCTTGTGCATAGTATGAATTCAAGGAACTATTCATGTACCTATTGTAAGTGAGGTTTTTACTCACAGTATTCTGCAGTTGCAGTTTTGGGACTGCAACAGGGCAAAAAAGTATAATTAATATAATAAGTATATTATTATATAAATAACATTAAATTATAAATAAATTAATATAATAAGTATAAATTTAACATGCTGATGCACTGTTGCTTAGGTGCTTGAGCCATTTGCTGTCCACTTCAACCTATGCAGCACCTCTGGAATTGCAGAGGTGAAGCTGAAAGCAGGCTTGGACAAAAGCTGGTCTTTCTTAGGGATATGTATAAGGATGTTTTCTATTTGATATTCAGGTTTTAGATGCTTATCCATTAATTTTTGCTTGCTGTTCAAGAAATTCTTATATCTCCTAGAATACAAGGAGCAGATTACTTTTATCAGACTATTTCATTTATCCTGAAGCTGGTTTTTTTTTTGTTTGTTTTTTTTTGTGTGTGTTTTTTTTTTTAATTTGAAATGCAGAATGAAGTTCTTGGTTCGTCGATGGCACAGAGTTACAGGTCCTGGTATTCTGAGTATCAACAGGGATGTCTTTAGCCAGAACACAGGTAAATCAGAGTCCAGTAATGACTGAAGAGATGGTATTTACACCATCGGTATTACACCACTGCTTAATTGAGATGGTTTTAGTTTATATTTTTGTCATGCAGAATGAATGGGGGCTGTTCCCCCTTCCTTTTGCTATAATTGCTTGGATTAATCTATTTCTCAGTTTTCTGAGTTTCCACGCTCAGCACAGACACTAACCTATTTGCTTTCTCTTCAGTCTCGTTTTAGTCCATCGTTTGTGGGATTTAAAAAATGGAAGCTTTCCCTATGGAGTGTGTTCATGAAAGCAATTTTAGCTGCGTTATTGGAGTTTTTCCAGATCTGCACCTTGGCCTTCTCCTCAGAACAACAGCTTGTCATTCTTTTGTATAGCTTAAAGTCTGGGAAATAACGGTTTTCTGATTGCTTTTTTGTAGGAGTCTAAGGAGAATCAGAAGCTTCTTTATTATTTACTGACTGTCTAGGGCTGCACTAAACCCCTTGCTCAGTCTGTCAGTTTTCTCATTGACTTCAGTGAGGCCGGAGTTTCACCTCTGCTTTTCCCTGAGGGAGTCTGAAAGTGGTCTACATTTGTTAAATACCATTTCTGTGATATGCAAACAGAAAACTCAGATTTGAGATTCTCAGTAAAGTGCAAAAGGTGTGGGGGGTTTTTTTGGTGTTGTTTTGTTTTGTTTTGTTCTAGTTTTCAAGATGTTGCCTTTTCTATTTCTAGGTAATGAATTACGGCCTGATTCATTCTCTGGTGGCATGGATCTTTATGGAGAACAAAGACATTCCTATAGATCCAGGTCAGGCATGGAGTCTCCTATATCTCTTGTAAACTTTCAACATACGTATGCTTTATTATTATCCTCTGTCAGACACTTTAACTAAATGAAAGCATCAGTGTTTACTGCTAAGGTTTATAATCTTTGATGCCATGAGATTTAACTTTTTTGTAAGGATATATAAAGAATTATGTCTCAGGCATTCAGTGTGCGATTGCTCATCACCTGATCAAGGCCAAAGCTTGCACACTTCTAAAGTCTGGCTTGTGTCACGTTCTCAGAACTGGCGGAGATCCTGGATGGAGCTGTGCTTACCTACACCTGGAGGATCTAGGCTTTGCAACCAAGCAATCCTGCCCACCCTGCTGGTTGGGAGCAGTGTGGTGTGGAGAGAGGCTGCTTCAGGTGCCCTCAGCCAAAGGAAAGCAAAGGCAGGGCCGCCCACTGTGGCTGAGGTCACCTGCTTACTGTGGGCAGGGAGGAATTGCTGCAGCCTCAGGACCAGAGCGTGGGTGGAAGCTCCTTGGCAGCTCCATTGCTTATTCTTGATCATATCTCTTCAGTTGGCTGCCCTAAGCTGTGATACCAGAGGTATCAGTGAGTCAGATGCCTGTGAAACCGGCTATTCTTCATCAGGGGCAATGTGTTATGAGTGCCATCAGCCTTTGATGAGCTTATATGAAGTTGTGAGCTCAGATCTTCATTGAATATCAGATTCGAGCCATTTTGGTTTTTCATTTTCATGTACATTTATTCATTTTCATTCATCTGTATAATCTTAGTTTGTGATGACTGTAACAGTTTACATGGAAAAAACCCTTTAATCTATTATAGCCACTGTTGGCTTTAACTTATAGAGAATAATGACAAGAGATAGAATCCTGTAAAGGTGGTGGTGTCCTTGTTCACACAAGCTTCTTAATAGAAAGCAGACTTTCACCTACCAGGGCTTCTACTGCAGTCTCAGTAGGAATTTGCTGGTCAGTCTTTGTCCCATAGAAATGCAGCAACAAATCAAGTGTAGTAAAGAAGAGTGGGCAGTGTGGTTTCTCTTGGGGAGGCAGTCTGATGGCTTGGGCAATAAATGGCAGGAAGACTAAATAGGTACAATGTGCTGGCTACCACATGGGTAAGCTAAGGGATATGCAGGCCAGACCGCAAGGTATCCCTACCTACAGTATTCTGCTGTGTCTGCTGATATTTTTACTTGAAATTTCACTTTTTGACAATGTGTGTGTTGTTCTGCCTCCAGGTTCCATGGGATGCACGCTGATTTAAACCCAGTCTCTTTCACCTGTTCTCAACTGCAGAACTATGATCCCGAAAGAGCTCTGACAGATTACATCCACAGGCTGGAGGCACTACAGAAGCGACTTGGAAGCGTGCAGTCAGGTAAGGGCTCAGGTAGCCCTCCCTGTGGCTCCTGGGAGCACAAGGCACACTTCCAAATGTGTGCTGGTTCTCTCAAAATAACATACAAACAGCAAACAACTTCGATTGTAGGCATTTTCAGCCTTTCTGATCTGTAGCTGCTTTTCTGCTGCAAAAGGAGTACATCAAAAAAATTGTCAGAACAATGGGATGGAATTTATCAACCTTGATTTTTGAAGTTACTGTGTTGAAGTCTTACCTCAGCACAAAATCCATCATTTGGAGAAGCTTTGTTCTTAAAAGATTTGACCTTTAAAGGTCCCTTCCAACCCAAACTATTCAGTGATTTTCCATGTAAAATCTGTCAAGCTTATTCAGCTGAATATCACTGGTGCATCTCGATATACTTGTTCGAAGTAATCTTGATGAAAATTTTTCTCCGTCTTACAGGTTCGACATCATACACTCAGCTCCACATGGGTATAAGAAGATAATAATACCCTTCAACATGTCCATCACTGGCAGTGATGCTAACAGATTGCCTTCTGTAAATCTGTGCTCTTTCCGTGCTTTTGTACAACGTGTACATTGTGGGACCAATATGAACACAGCTATACGATTGTATACAGTTCCATCCTGGCATACCCACATAGACTGGGATTTATGTACGTAGGCACTTTGTGTTCATGGGGAAAAGAAAACAACCAACCAACCAACCAACCAACCAAAAAACTCCAAACAAAAAAAAAAAAAAAAAACCAAAAATCCCCCCCAAAACAAAAAAAAACCCCACCATTAAATTACATGTATATTTGTGGAATGCTAATTTAAATGATTAACTTATGAAGTGTGTATTTATGAAAAGGGTGCGAAGATGAAACTTGTGTATTAATTAAATTGAGCTACATTCAGCAAAGTTTACTTGCACTTTTTCTGGCAAGGCTACTGAAATTACATTGACTCTCGTAATATTTGCTACTGGCAGTGCAGACAGAATATCACTTGTAGAGACCTATTTTTGTAATGGTAGAAGTTTTGAATTTTATGGGTATTTTGTCAAAGTACTGAAATAAAGATGACTTCAGGCTTCTAACTGTGTTCAAGAACTGCTCCCTTATTCACATGGAACAGGTTGTTCCTGCCTCTGCTCCTAATTGTAGTGGCTGCAGCTTTACTTTTTACAGATTCCAAAGCATTGCTACTAAAGAGAAGGACAGTATAAGCCTGGTTTCTGCAGTTCCTGGTCACATCTGACAGGGCTGGAAGAGATCGGCCACTCCCTGAGCTGCCACGACTGATACAAACACACGGTTTCGTAACTGAGTTCAAACTAGGAAAGACAGAACAAAGCTCTTGCTACACTGAGCACTGATAAAGGGGGGAGGGAGGTCTTAGCATGACTAATTCAAGTTGCATTATTACAAATTTACTTACGAAAGCTTTCCAAAAAGAACTGACAGAGTTAGACACAGAGAACTTCCCCAAGAGGTTTGTTTATAAATTTAATTCAAAATTCATGTGAGACAGAGCTCTTTACCATTTATCAGCACCACTTTTGAACCAAATACCATTTAACAATCCTGCATGATTGGTCCATCAGTACTAAACTGGACAACATTCAGCTATTTCACTTAATTTGTGACCCTTTATACACAGACATTTACAAAATTCATGGGTTTGTATCACATTACTTTCACACTGTACATCCAGCTTCCAGAGATCTCTATTTTCAAAACTTTTTTTTAGAGATTTATTGCTTTCTGAACCTAAGCATTTTACCACTACTTCAAGTTAGACAGTTAAATGACATTCTTGAACTTACCTGTGAACATTTTGCACTCTGCCTACTACTTAGCTGCAAGATTTTATTAAATCAGCCAAGACCATCCCTCACTTGCCTGGAACAGAATCATAAATGCCAAAGGAAGAGCACCACCAAGAGCATTCCCCTGTGGTGCCTGTTCCCTGGTGGATTTATGGTAATTGAGTCCAGAGGTAAGGTATTCAGCCTTGCCCCTTAGTTATCTGGGGAAAGTAATCTTTAATTATTTTTCAAAAGTAAAAAAGTTCCACTTGTAGAAATAGCTTTTTTCTTCATTAAAGAGCTGGCATGCATCTTAAAAGTGTTGCACCAATAAAAAAGACACTTTTGCTTTAAAAACACAATGAGAAAGTTGTAGAACGAGCAATTATACACAGCAGCAGTAAATGGTGGGGGCAAACAAAACAGATCCAAAAACTTTGCATTTGGTAGATGACTTTTGCTTTCCTAACAGTAGATGCAACAGCTTCCGTTTGCCACTCATTCTGTCACAAATTTATTCAAAAGTCTGTTAGTTCACACAACTTAAATAAGTAAGGCTTTAGGACCAGAATTTACAGTGACCTCCTCTTATATCTGATAAGGGGGTTGTTAGGTGTGTGTATCATTGTTGTATAATTTATAGTTGGAAAATAGTCGTTGATGAGATCAAATTCATACAAACGAAGCAAAGTAGACCAAATAGTCTTAATTTGAACATAAGCAAAGTTTTCTCCAATGCAGCGATGACGGCCTAGAGGGAAAGCCATAAAATGCAGTTAGAAATTTTTGTTATTAAATCCCCTTTGACAAACCAGCTAACTTTAAAAGTTTTATGCAGACAGTAGTTGTCCCTTTCTAAACAGTCTGAGGCTCTGATGTTGGACATAACCCATTCCGTAACTTCACTCAAGTCTCTATTTTTCTAAGCTGTTACTGCAATAAACAGATGAGTAAGTGGAATGAAATTGTGTTGTTCTGACCCCACTAGAAATCATTAATTTATGTACTAGCAAAGAAGCGTTTGCAACACTGAGAAATGAGATCAACTTCAACTGCATTGTGACAATAATCTCAAGATGACTGCAGATTTTTGCTCTGCCTAAAACTGACCTTGTAATACCAGGTTTTACCTTGACTTGAAAAGATTTGAATCAAACATCATGCATGCTAACCTAAAGATGTGTTTTGATTACTGCTCTGAGTGATACACACAGCTATGACTAACGCAAAACTATTAACTTAGTTCTTTTAACAGCATTTCCACAAAAAGAAAACATTCAGGCAGAAACAAAGAAAAAAATCTCAGATGCTACAGTGTGGAGAGGTGCTATGTGAGGTGACTGGTATGAGCCACCTCAGCACACCCTCACTCAGGAAGGTGCTGCATTCTCTTACTCACCAGCGCCAAAAGGAATGTATGCAAACTTCTCTCCAGCTGCTGGGTTTTCTTGGAGATACCGGTCAGGCTTGAAGTCTAGAGCATCATTCCAGGAGTCTCTGAGTCTGTGGTTAACAGTAGGAGATACACAGACCTGATGGCCAGGGGGAATATTGTATCCAGCAACAGTCTACAAGAGAAGAGACAAGACCCTATACGTCACCAAATGTCTCCATTTTTAAAGTGTTGCCTGAAGTGTTGCATCATGAGGCTTAAATTTCAAAAGAGATTTTGGCTAAGGCCATTTAAAATTAATGCAGCCTAACACTTTCTCTCTTGCTTGTACAGGTCACAATGTTCAAGTAGTTGCAGGAACCTTTCATCATTTAATAAGGCTGGCAATTCTAGAGGAGGTTTTAAAAAAAAATTAACTTAAAATTCATTGAGAGCCTTTGTCATTGGAGGGACATGATTCAAAAAAATTACTTGACTTATTTGACTTGGTATCTTATTTGTACAAGCATCAAGTTTTCTTTCAGATTTCCTAGCTTGTATTAAGTGCATGCTAAATTTTTCCATGATAGGTATCAAAAATACCTGGCAAACAAGAAATAGCTTTAAATGGTGGCACCAAACTAAGCTTAAGTAAAACTGATAGCTACAGGAAAGGGTCAGTTTTGCTGCATGTGGCTGTTCCTAGGTCCCCTCAGAGCCTGCCCTTCTCCAGGCCAAAAAAAAACCCTGTTCCCTCAGCCTCTCACCACAAGTGCTGCAGCCCCCAACCATCTTTGTGGCCCTCTGCTTGCTTCACTCCATCGACATCTTGCTTTCTGGGGGCTGGAGGGGTCTGAAACTGGCCACAAGTTCAAGGTATTAATTCCTTTGCTCAATCAACTCTGGCTACACTACCACTGACAGAACCCCAGGCGACCATCAGCTTTCCTCCCTGCCAGCAAACACTGCTCACTTGTGTTTCCTTCTGCCAACTGAGATACCTCTGATCTGGCCTGTGCTGCTGCAGCAAAGTTAGCTCCAAAAAGTGTCCTCACCTGGGGAGTTCTGGCCATTCTCATCATGGTCATTATAGGGGGTCTGAGCCTTAAAGTTTCTTTTAGACAACGATCCAGCAAACTGAGATCCTTGAGCTGAAAATACAGAGAAAATTATATATCAAAATATAGCCAAGTTTATTCAACACAAACAAAATGCCATTTTATATCATTTAAAAACAAATTTTAAAAAATAATTAAAAAAAAGAGTAAGCAGCTCATATTTACATGTACTTTATGAGCTACTTTTTGTTTTTCTATTTGATTAAATTAAGAAGGAAAAAATCTCTGACCAGTGGAATCAAATATAACTAGTTTCTTACTGATCTGTTTCCTGAGTGTTTTCTGTTGCCTAATTGAAGAACAAGGTCACACAGCATCACTTTCCTTAGTGGGAGTATGAGGATCTTCCTCCTCTACAGAACTACCATTTCTTAAACAGAAATAAAAATGGCAATTTCCTTAATGAACACTGATGAAAAAAACAGTATCAAGCTGAAAATTTACCTGGACAGCAAGAGAGGAGGAGATGTATTGGCAAACAGTGTTGTCTCAGTTATTATTCTGTCACAAAGCCTATGTATGACTATTTCACGTCTGTTGACGTTTTAACTTTTTTAAATACCAAGCAGAAATAAGGTAACTTACAAACCTGGTCATAAGTTAAGGGTGGCAAGTCATCCCCACAAACTGCTTTCTGTTCGGCATAGCACTGTTCCTGTATGGATTTGTCTCTGGCGAGGAAGAAGCCAAGCCAGGCACTGGTGGTGGAGGACGTGTGCTGCCCTGCCAGCAGCAGCCCAATCAGCATTCCAGCAATCTCATCATCCGTCAGCGGGCGCCCGTCCCTAGATCAGAGGGAGTTATGTTAGAGATTCACTTGGTCATGCTTCCAGTTACAACAGCATTTACGATTTCTTCCAATATTCTTCTGTCTCCTGCTACTCTTTTGTTGCCTACCCTAAATGGAACGGCAAAAGGTTTACGGATAGGGAGAAGGGAGGACAGAGGGAGAGAGACTTTCAAGAGCCTTAAAGAAAATCATTCCCCAACAGCCAGCAAAGAGAAAGGAAGTAACCTCAGCACCCTCATAACCACTGATGAAAATGTCAGAAATCTGAATAACCACTGACAAGTTTTAAAGCTGTTTTTAAGAACACAGCTAGGACCAACTGCTGGCAACAAAACCAATTCAGAACATGAGGGAGTATTCCCTGGGTTTTGGAAGAGCTCAAAGCTAAACTAAAATATCTATAAATGACAAGTCTCCAAACCCTTGGCTTACTTGTATGAAGCATCAAGTAGAGTCTGGAGCATGTCATCCTCCTTCTCCTCAGACTTCCGGCGTTTCTGGATAACCTTGTAGAAGATATTCTTTATTTCTCTGTGTGCTCGATCTCGACGTCTGTGATTCAAAACACTTCTGTTAGCAACTTAATGCTCATGAGGATTTATTGGGATGTCTAGAATAGCTTACAAACAAGAAATGGTGGGGGTGGAGGACAATCCAAACAACAAATGATGCTTAGACAAAATGCTTAGATTGCTTTATCTGTTATTCCTGGTACCTGAAGCTTGGCAGAGGTAGCCAACCTGGCAGAAGCCAAGCAGCGTGAGTAAAACCCCCGTCCAGATCGGCATACAGCTGAGCCACCTTCTCATTCAGCAAGCTTCTGATTTCTTTCCCATGTAAGCAATGACTTGCTGTCAAAATGATAAGTTCTGAAAGGGCTTCAAACAGGTCTGAGGAAAGATTTGAAAAACATTACTGAAGATGCATCTCATTTGAGATGTCATGTTTTACAGGTCATTCTTCATTTTTATTTTGCAGAAGAAAAAAATAAGTAACTGGACACAGATTAATAATTTAAAATAGAGTTTTAGATTGTTTGACTAGGAGAATGAAACATCCAATTTAAAATTTCTATATGTCTATGAAGTGTCTCTTCAAAAAACTTTTTAATTAGATGACTGATTTCAACACCTTTTCTCTAAGGTATTTCTTTATAGAAATTTTTCTAGCAGAGGTAGTAATCCTTCCAAAGCAAGCCATGCATCATGAGCTCAATCTTTTATAAATATAAGCAAAATCATACAAAAAATTAAACCTGAAATCCAAATCCATGGGAAACCAGTTAGTTTTGCTGCTCACTGAATTATTTTTATATAGTACTACTTGCATATTTAAGTATCAAATTATATATTACCATGTTATTAACTATATTACATATAAATTATATACTTTCAAAATATTTCAATATATTAAAATAATATATACATTTAATGTATTTAAATATAAATACGTATGCTTAAATAAATAATATTTCTCACACTGTTATGCAGCTGGGGGCTTGCAACAAGGATGACGGTGTATGTCTAATAAGCTAGTTGGGAATGGGAAATAAAATTTCACTTAGATCACAAACCTAAGCATATCAGCTTTAGGAATGCAATTTTTCAGTGTAGAAGGTCCCTGAGCTTCAGATCTCCAGCACAGGCTCTGGGGAGTCAGAGTAGCAGCTTTTCCTAGGGACTAGGAAGGGATATCATGCAAAACGATCACAACAGGTGTGTGCTGTCTGTGAGCTCACTAAGAAAGCAAAACTAAGACAGTTCTTCATTCCTTTCAGTAATTTTCTGAGCAGCTTTTTTCTCCAATAGCCTTAAATTTGATTTTAAAGAAACTTGTATTTTGCTGTTTCTGATGTTCAGTACACTTTTACCTATGTAATTTTTAATTTCTTTAATATTGCAGTTCATCATTTACAAAAAACACACTGCATTGACCTTAATTCCTCCCCAGAAAATAGGAGGAAAAATGCATCTGATATTGCTTACTTTTCTCTCCACTCTCTCCCCATGCTTTGAAATACTCCTTTGTTTCTTTTTCAATCACAGATACATGCTGTTTAAACTGGGCAATGTTTAGCCCAGTTTTGAGCATCTTCTTCTGTTCCAAAAATATCTAAAAGGAACAAAGGCAGAAAAGCATTCAGTACAAGGATCATCATATTAACGTAATTAAAACTTATCAGTATTTGTACTGATAACATCCAGAAATAAATAGGGATTATGATTAGGACTGCAAGGTACAGCAGATCCTCAAATATAAGTAGTAGGTAATATTCTGTTTTTCACCTTTTTTGTTTTTCAAGCAACAGTTTAGAAAAGTCCAAGTAAAATAATAGCTGAAAGGAGCTGTGGTTCTCTCTTTTGCAGTACCAAAACAAAAAATTATTTTTGTATCTTCGTTAAGCTTTATCTCTGAAGAGACAAGATGCATTCAAGGTTGAAATATGAATCACCCTTTAGATATATAATTACAAACATAATCAGCCCTGTCCTTGCAAAGTCCAGATTCAGCCTGTGTTGTTAGGTGGCCCCCTTCTTTCTCTCCCCCTCCTGTCTTCTCTCAGGCAGTGATACCTCACCCCTGGACTAGACGTGACCCTTTCTTTTACAAAGCTGTTTGATCATAGCCCAGGAAGTCAGACACAGAAGCAGGAGGCAAGCTGCTTCCTAGGAAAACAGTGAGCTTCACACCCTTCTCACCGCTTCATCTTCTGCTTTGTATACACTCAAAGCTAATAAACCAGTAGGTTTATTAGCTTTGAGTGTATACAAAGCAGAAAAAGGGTGAAAAGCCCTTTCTTAGATGAGAACCAATCAATGAACTGACAGGACATCAACTCAGAAAATTATTCATTTGATTTTTAAGCTCAAATTATGAATGAGGCATCTGTCCTACAGATCTGCACTGTATCATGAGTAATACAGCAAAAACTGCCTTCCCACCAAGGACTCTGCATGTACGATAAAAAGAAAGGTTACTTCCTAGAAAATTCTGTTTTGAGAATGCAGTGGGGACCCCAGAAGTCTCTCTGAGGGTACACGTGCCACAGAGCAAGGAGACAAGCACATTTTCCCTTGCAACGTGCTAGCCAATCTCCAGCTTGATGGAGTCAGGAATAACACAGGAGTGAACATATCCTCTGCCATTTCAGCTCCTCTTGGGAAACTATCTCCAAGAGGCTTGGAGGGAGGAGACAAAGAGTGAATGTGAGTCAATATATGCATCAATGAGGCTATATAGATTTATAGAGAGAGAGACTACACATATTAACAAACTGGTAAATAAGCAACTTCTTCATTTTAAAGAGTAAAGGGGTGGTTCTTCTAAACATGTGACTGAAAGTCACTGACAGAATGAAGAGATACTTAAAAGCTTAAGCAGAGAGAAGGGAGTTTCAAAGTTTGGGATCCATCAACTGTAGAATGCCAACGAAATTTTCCGTAGCTCTCTAAATGCCTTCCCATTAGATGTCTGAAATGAAATGGTGGTGGTAACACTATGCAAAAAACCAGCTCACCTCTGTCAGAATGCATTCCAGCCACAACTGAGCATACCTACCTTCAGAGAGGGAAACTAGAGATAATCAGTGTATGTCAATAGCAAAGTCCCTGCATCTCCCTGCTGTAGAAAAAAATAATCTTTTCATGGAAAAAAGGCAATTTGTGGAAAAATTTTTTCATGTAACACTGCCTATCCACAATTTAGTACTTCCTGACAAAGCAAGAGAAAACCAAGTTCTCCCTTACTTATTTACAAAGTAGCAAGATGTTGGTAGTCAGATGTATAGGAGATTCCCAAAAGAATGGGGTAAGAACAACACATACTTTGTGGATCATGGCAAAATGCAGGTGTGGAGGCGAAGTGAGTAATGATGACTGCTCCTAAGCCACATAATTAATAGGGTAGCAATCACCCAAGCAGGTAGGGAAGAATGAAGAGGCATTCTAAGGAGGAAAAGAATTCATGGTCACAGAAACTATCACCAGTCAAATAACTGGCATTTATACACACAAAATCAGGCCAAAACTAAAAATCAAAAAATATCACAGTGGTGTTTCTGCCACAGAGTCCCAGTGGAGCAAGTCTTCTCCACAGAAAAGTTCCCTTCTGCAGTTTGAGAGTCTGACATAACAGCCCACACTCACAAACAAGAAAGCCGCCAACGCTTAGCTCAGATGCAATGATACGTGACACAGCTTCTGTGCTTCCCATGCAGACTGTATTCTGCAAACACATACAGAATGACTATTGCCTGGGCAAGGCAAAGCTTGTGGTACAAACTATTAAATTATTACTTCCGTAATTTTGTCATGGCATTAAAATGGAAAGTTATCACTTTTAAAAGCTGTCTCAGAAAGAAAAACCTAAAGTTGCCTGGAAAGGAAAAGTCATCTGCAGTCAGTGGTGGCTGCAAGGGAAGGAAGAAGTGACTCACTTACTAGTTTTTCCTCTGTGATTAGATGGTTTCAAGAACAAAATATAACACCCAGACTGAACAATGGCCAGGTGGTAAAGAAAGCAACCTGAACATGCTCAGTCTTGATTATCCAAATGAGACTATTTACCTACTGCAATATGCTAGAATTGCATGTGAACACACAATCCCATCATACAGAGCCAAGAGCTCAGGGCTGCCTACTCAGAAGTCAAATTACACTGTGTTTCTATTCATCTGACCTTTAAAATACGTACCGCATTAGGCACATCATAAGCAACTCCTTTTCCAAAAACTGGTGTAGTTAACCGGGAATATACATCCTCTGCATTCAAATCTTCATTTTTACTGTTGAACAGTAGAGCAGCAGCATCACTACCCAGTAAGTAAGTGAACGTCTTGCCAACCATAGTGAAACTGAACACAGGTCCATACTTAAAGAGAAAAAAAAAACAAAACAACAATTTATTTTAACTAAGAACACAAATCATTAAATCCCTATCTCTGCGTACAGTCTTCCATAAATTACTTTCTCTCCTAAGAAGTATCCACAGATTTAATAAAGATATAAAAATTTTAAACCACATTTAAATTCTGTTCTCAATACACTTAATAGTGATATCTAATGTTATAATGAACATAGGTGATCTTGCACATTTTGAAACTATTTAAAAAACATAAATGAAAGATCAGTAACACTACAAAAACTAGCAGGGAGATGACAGCACATACTGCCTCTAGCAATCTACAAACACTGTCTCAAAAAAATCTGGATTTTGAGTTATGCATAGGTAATTAAGAGCAAATAAGGTTTTAAAATTTAAAAGTCATCTCCAGCAGACCTTCATGCAGAATCTAATTTCATTGGAATTAAGGCTCTAATGACTTAGTTAATTTCTTTTGGGCCGTTACAATATAAAAGCTACTGAGGTTTATCAGCCCTTTTAACATCGGCAAGGCCTTAAAATTCAAGTTGCCTCAGAGGTGGTGAGCTACATTCCAGCCTGGTCACAGGTTAGTAAAGAATGTGATCCAAAGATACCAATTAAGGCAGAAAATAATGTCATTAAAATGGCTTTTTAATTAACTTGTGATCTAGCTATCGGTATTACCCAAATATACAAACATTTTTTACATATGAATCATGAGAGGTCAGAAAACACTACTTCTTCAACAACAATGTACATAAAGACACCTGAAGATACCAGAGCCTACTGTGCACACTCTGTTCTATATTCAAGGTGATAAGTGAGAATGAACTGATTTTAAACAGGCTCCAGAGAGAGAACTTGATAGATACACGAAAATATTTTAGCATGTGCTCAGCCAGTCATGGGAAAACATACTTTGTCATAGGCATTTTCCAAAAATTCAATGGGACTTTTTCCAAATGCGATAGCATGTCCAAGGAAAGGGATGCCTGATGAAATAAAAGGTGGGTATTTCTGAGGAAGAAAGAGAAAAATAATTATTGACTTTTCTTCAGAGAGTATCGCAGAATCACAGAATACTCTGACCTGGAAGGGACCCACAAGGATTGAAGTCCAACTCCTGGCCCTACACAGAACAGCCTCAAGAGTCACACCATGTGCCTGAGAGCACTGTCTGACCAAATGCTTCTAGAACTCTGGCAGGCTTGATGCTCTGACCACTTCCCTGGCATGTCCCCGTGCCCAAAAGTAATAAAATCATATCCATTTATATAAAAACTAACTGCAGAGAAGGTTTTATACATGTTTGTTTAAACTCTTTTGTGAAAAGGCCAACATCGGATAACTGATTATTTTGTTTTTAATTGAGCCACATTTGAAAGCAGCAAGGATTAAAATAAAGTGAATACGATTAAGATTCTTGTATGCTGCCTCTGAAAGACACTGCAGTTGAAAAGAAGCCACTCAAAAACAAAAACAGCGTTGACGACTGGTTAAACAGCGTCCGAAAGCACCCAGCTTCAGGTTAGGAAGGGGTTTCCAGATAAACGGGCGCCTTTTAAACTCCATCGATGAAACAGCATCGGGAACGGCCTCTGCCTCTACAAGGTCTGAGCGCCTCAGCCTCCCGCGGTACCAACCAGCGGGGCCGAGGGCGAAGCCACCGCAACTCCCGCCAGAAATCGCCCAGGGGACGCTGCTGAAAACGCTCCTCGCCTTCCTGAGCCCACTCCCACACACTTGGATTCCACCACCCCTTCCCCTGCGCTCCCAAGAAGGGCGGTCCTGAGGGGAGCGCATCACCGCATCCCTGCCAGCACCTGAAGGGAGAGCGCCCCTCTCCCCTGTCCCGCTCCCCGGCGCTGCCCCGCGGGGACCACCCTCCGTGGGAGAGCGGCAGAGCCCGCCGGGTTCCCTGCCCGGCCCGCCGCCTCTCCCTGGCCCCACCGCCCCCCAGCCTTTACCTTCTGGTCGGCCCCGAGGTGGCGCCGGTACCCCAGCTGGAACAGGTACCCGAGGCTGAGCGCGAAAGCGGAGGCTGCCAGCACCAGGGAAAGGGGGTTGCCGACGGCCACCCGCTCCAGCAGGGACCCGCCGACCTCCATCAGGCTCAGCATCTCCTCAGCCACCGCCGCCATCCGCCGGCGCTCGGTTCGGCTTGGCGCCGGGGGGCAAGGCAAGGCAGGGCGGGGCGGGGCGGCCCCGCCCCCGGCGCTGGGCTGATCCGAGCGCGGGTGGCGATTCCCGGCGCTGGGCTGATCTCTGCCCATGTGACGATTCCCGGCGCCGGAGCCAACCCGCGGCCGCGCCGAGCGGGGTGACGGCATCGCCCGGCCTGCGCCGGCCGCCATTGGGCCGGGCCGCCATTGGGCAGGGCCCGGCCGCCATTGGGCTGGGCCGCCATTGGGCAGGGCCCGGCCGCCATTGGGCTGGGGGCGGCTCCAGCGGCGCCGGGGCGTGTGTGCCGAGGGGAGGTGTAACCTCCGACAGGGGAAAACGCGGTCCTGCGGCGGTGCTCGGCAATCCCGGCCAGCATCACCGCCGGCGCAGCCCAGTGCGCGGGCTCGTCAGGCAGCACAGCACATGGAGCAGGAGGAAAGCTCATTTGTAGGTGCCCCAAATCTTTAATGTCATGTGTGAGAAATTAAGGATTTAATTAAATAAGAGTTGCTACTAAGATCTAAGAGTTTAAGATCAAATAGTGCACATAGGAAACCGAGAGAGCTCATCGCTGCCGAGGTCAGGTCTGGCTGTCCGTATACAATTTTTTTCATTCATCAGGAACGTATCTTAATACATTTCCAGAAAAATCCGTTTTAGAGAGGTCTTTTAAAGGCAGAGTTTGTTCATCCAGTTAGTCCAGTCAGTTTCTACTTAAATAAAACTCCTTTACATTTGTAAATCTGGGAATATTGGCTGGTAGCTGCATTGATTATAATGTACAATGAGACATTTCAACAGGCTACAGTTACAAACTTTACTTGTAATGCTTTTAAATACATTTTTTTTCTGCGAAGTTCAGAAACCTAAATTTTAGTTTTGTCAACTGGAAAAGGTGCACAGGTGAAAACATAAACTTAATTGTTACTGAGTGAACAGTCTTGTAATTTCTTAAAGTGTGAAATCTCCTTTGATAAGCCCTGAGGTCTCACATATGCTGAGTTAGCAAACTGAGGGAGGTAGCAAGAGAACCCTTGCGAATGCTGAGATGGGCGTGGAATCAGTTAAGTACCTTCAAATCTTCATATCAGCCATGAGATCTAGTATAGTTTTCAATTTGTTGCCTGCAAGATCTGAAGTTTCAACACTTTCTGATGCAAAAGGAAATTCATCAGTGCTGTAGTTGCGAAAGAGCTCCTTAATATTTACAATTCCTTCAGGAGACATCACAGATGTCACTGGTTGTCACTGACATTCTGTACTGTTAGTTTATGAAGTAAGGACATTTCTGGTGGCAACAGTGTCAGTCTACTTCTTCCAAGGAACAGGATTTTCAGATTAATGACCAATTGAATGCAGTTGTTTTATTTCATTGTTGTGTGGTGGTGGTGG